>NC_086451.1:155287232-155289732 GCF_028390025.1 Pseudophryne corroboree | reverse complement strand
AATGGTGTGCATGTCTTAATGTTGATTATGTCATAATAGTGATGATGTCACAATGATGATGATGATAATGATGATGATGATGATGATGATGATGATGATGATGTAATAATGTTAATGTTGTCACAATAGTTATAATGTCATAATGGTGTGCATGTCTTAATGTTGATGATGTCATAATAGTGATGATGTCACAATGATGATGATGATGATGATGAGGATGAGGATGAGGATGATGATGATGATGTAATAATGTTAATGTTGTCACAATAGTTATAATGTCATAATGGTGTTCATGTCTTAATGTTGATGATGTCATAATAGTGATGATGTCACAATGATGATGATGATGATGATGATGATGATGATGACGACGATGATGATAAAGAGGTCATAATGATAATGTTGTAACAATAGTGATAATGTCATAATGGTGTTCATGTCTTAATGTTGATGATGTCATAATAGTGATGATGTCACAATGATGTCATAGTGGTGATGATGCCATAATAGTGATGATATCACAATGTTGAAGATATCATGATGATGATGATGATGATGTCATAATGATAATGTTGTCACAAAAGTGTTAATGTCATAATGGTTTTCATGTCATAATGGTGATGATGTCATAATAGCGATGATATCACAATGTTGAACATATCATGGTGATTATGATGATGATGATGATGATGTCATAATGTTAATGTTGTCACAATAGTGATAATGTAATAATGGTGTTCATGTCTTAATGTTGATGATGTCATAATAGTGATGATGTCACAATGATGATGATGATGATGATGATGTAATAATGTTAATGTTGTCACAATAGTGATAATGTCATAATGGTTTTCATGTCATAATGGTAATGATGTCATAATAGTGATGATGTCACAATGGTGAAGATATCATAATTATGATGATGATGATGATGATGATGATGATGATGATGATGATGATGATGAAATAATGTTAATGTTATCACAATAGTTATAATGTCATAATGGTGTGCATGTCTTAATGTTGATGATGTCATAATAGTGATGATGTCACAATAGTGAAGATATCATAATGATGATGATGATGATGATGATGATGATGTCATAATGATAATGTTGTCACAAAAGTGATAATGTCATAATGTTTTTCATGTCATAATGGTGATGATGTCATAATAGGTATGATATCACAATGTTGAAGATATCATGATGATGATGATGATGATGATGATGATGATGATGAGGTCATAATGATAATGTTGTCACAAAAGTGATAAAGTCATAATGGTTTTCATGTCATAGTGGTGATGATGCCATAATAGTGATGATATCACAATGTTGAAGATATCATGATGATGATGATGATGATGATGATGATGATGATGTCATAATGTTAATGTTGTCACAATAGTGATAATGTCATAATGGTGTTCATGTCTTAATGTTGATGATGTCATAATTTTGATGATGTCCCAATGGTGAAGATATCCTAATGGTGATGATGATGATGATGATGATGATGATGATGATGATGAGGATGACTATGTTGTCATAATGATAATGTTACAATAAAGATAATGTCATAATGTTTTTTATGTCATAATGGTGATGATGTCATAATAGTGATGATGTCACACTGGAGAAAATATGATGATGATGATGATGATGATGATGATGATGATGATGTCATAATGTTAATGTCACAATAGTGATAATGTCATAATGGTGTTCATGTATTAATGTTGATGATGTCATAATAGTGATGATGTCACAATGGTGAAGATATCATAATGATGATGGTGATGATGATGATGATGATGATGATGATGATGATGATGATGATGATGATGATGATGATGATGTCATAATGTTAATGTTGTCACAATAGTGATAATGTCTAAATGGTGTTCATGTATTAATGTTGATGATGTCATAATAGTGATGATGTCACAATGGTGAAGATTTCATAATGATGATGGTGATGATGATGATGATGATGTCATAATGATAATGTTGTCACAAAAGTGATAATGTCATAATGGTTTTCATGTCATAATAGCGATGATGTCATAATAGCGATGATATCACAATGTTGAATATATCATGATGATGATGATGATGATGATGATGATGTCATAATGTTAATGTTGTCACAATAGTGATAATGTCATAATGGTGTTCATGTCTTAATGTTGATGATGTCATAATTTTGATGATGTCACAATGGTGAAGATATCCTAATTGTGATGATGATGATGATGATGATGATGATGATGATGATGATGATGAGGATGACTATGTTGTCATAATGATAATGTCACAATAAAGATAATGTCTTAATGGTTTTCATGTCATAATGGTGATGATGTCATAATAGTGATGATATCACAATGTTGAAGATATCATGATGATAATGATGATGATAATGATGATGATGTTGATGATGATGTCATAATGTTAATGGTGTCACAATAGTGATAATGTCATAATGGTGTTCATGT
>NC_086451.1:155259732-155274732 GCF_028390025.1 Pseudophryne corroboree | reverse complement strand
TCATAATGATAATGTTGTCACAAAAGTGATAAAGTCATAATGGTTTTCATGTCATAGTGGTGATGATGCCATAATAGTGATGATATCACAATGTTGAAGATATCATGAAGATGATGATGATGATGATGATGATGATGATGTCATAATGTTAATGTTGTCACAATAGTGATAATGTCATAATGGTGTTCATGTCTTAATGTTGATGATGTCATAATTTTGATGATGTCCCAATGGTGAAGATATCCTAATTGTGATGATGATGATGATGATGATGATGATGATGATGATGAGGATGACTATGTTGTCATAATGATAATGTTACAATAAAGATAATGTCATAATGGTTTTTATGTCATAATGGTGATGATGTCATAATAGTGATGATGTCACACTGGAGAAAATATGATGATGATGATGATGATGATGATGATGTCATAATGTTAATGTCACAATAGTGATAATGTCATAATGGTGTTCATGTATTAATGTTGATGATGTCATAATAGTGATGATGTCACAATGGTGAAGATATCATAATGATGATGGTGATGATGATGATGATTATGATGATGATGATGATGATGATGTCATAATGTTAATGTTGTCACAATAGTGATAATGTCTAAATGGTGTTCATGTATTAATGTTGATGATGTCATAATAGTGATGATGTCACAATGGTGAAGATTTCATAATGATGATGGTGATGATGATGATGATGATGTCATAATGATAATGTTGTCACAAAAGTGATAATGTCATAATGGTTTTCATGTCATAATAGCGATGATGTCATAATAGCGATGATATCACAATGTTGAATATATCATGATGATGATGATGATGATGATGATGATGTCATAATGTTAATGTTGTCACAATAGTGATAATGTCATAATGGTGTTCATGTCTTAATGTTGATGATGTCATAATTTTGATGATGTCACAATGGTGAAGATATCCTAATTGTGATGATGATGATGATGATGATGATGATGATGATGATGATGATGATGATGAGGATGACTATGTTGTCATAATGATAATGTCACAATAAAGATAATGTCTTAATGGTTTTCATGTCATAATGGTGATGATGTCATAATAGTGATGATATCACAATGTTGAAGATATCATGATGATAATGATGATGATAATGATGATGATGTTGATGATGATGTCATAATGTTAATGGTGTCACAATAGTGATAATGTCATAATGGTGTTCATGTCTTAATGTTGATGATGTCATAATAGTGATGATGTCACAATGGTGAAGATATGATGATGATGATGATGATGATGATGATGATGATGATGATGATGTCACAAAAGTGAGAATGTCATAATGGTTTTCATGTCATAATGGTGATGATGTCACAATGGTGAAGAGATGATGATGATGATGATGATGATGATGATGTCATAATGTTAATGTTGTCACAATAGTGATAATGTCATAATGGTGTTCGTGTCTTAATGTTGATGATGTCATAATAGTGATGATGTCACAATGGTGAAGATATCATAATGATGATGATGATGATGATGATGATGTCATAATGATAATGTCACAAAAGTGATAATGTCATAATGGTTTTCTTGTCATAATGGTGATGATGTCATAATAGCGATGATATCACAATGTTGAATATATCATGATGATGATGATGATGATGATGATGATAATGATGATGTCATAATGTTAATGTTGTCACAATAGTGATAATGTCATAATGGTGTTCATGTCTTAATGTTGATGATGTCATAATAGTGATGATGTCACACTGGAGAAAATATCATGATGATGATGATGATGATGATGATGATGATGATGATGTCATAATGTTAATGTCACAGTAGTGATAATGTAATAATGGTGTTCATGTCTTAATGGTGATGATGTCATAATAGTGATGATATATCACAATGTTGAAGATATGATGATGATGATGATGATGATGATGATGATGTTATAAGGTTAATGTCACAATAGTGATAATGTCATAATGGTGTTCATGTATTAATGTTGATGATGTCATAATAGTGATGATGTCACAATGGTGAAGATATCATAATGATGATGGTGATGATGATGATGTCATAATGATAATGTTGTCACAAAACTGATAATGTCATAATGGCTTTCATGTCATAATGGTGATGATGTCATAATAGCGATGATATCACAATGTTGAATAGATGATGATGATGATGATGATGATGATGATGATGATGATGATGATGATGATGATGTCATAATGATAATGTCACAATAATGATAATGTCATAATGGTTTTCATGTCATAATGGTGATGATGTCATATTAGTGATTATATCACAATGTTGAAGATATGATGATGCTGATGATGATGATGATGATGATGATGATGATGTAATAATGTTAATGTTGTCACAATAGTTATAATGTCATAATGGTGTGCATGTCTTAATGTTGATGATGTCATAATAGTGATGATGTCACAATAGTGAAGATATCATAATGATGATTATGATGATGATGATGATGATGATGATGTCATAATGATAATGTTGTCACAAAAGTGATAATGTCATAATGGTTTTCATGTCATAATGGTGATGATGTCATAATAGGTATGATATCACAATGTTCAAGATATCATGATGATGATGATGATGATGATGATGATGATGATGATGATGATGATGATGAGGAGGAGGTCATAATGATAATGTTGTCACAATAGTGATAATGTCATAATGGTGTTCATGTATTAATGTTGATGATGTCATAATAGTGATGATGTCACAATGGTGAAGATATCATAATGATGATGGTGGTGATGATGATGACGATGATGATGATGATGATGATGATGATGATGTCATAATGATAATGTTGTCACAAAAGTGATAATGTCATAATGGTTTTCATGTCATAATAGCATTGATGTCATAATAGCGATGATATCACAATGTTCAATATATCATGATGATGATGATGATGATGTCATTATGTTAATGTTGTCACAATAGTGATAATGTCATAATGGTGTTCATGTCTTTATGTTGATGATGTCATAATAGTGATGATATCACAATGTTGAAGATATGATGATGATGATGATGATGATGATGATGATGATGATGATGATGATGATGTCATAATGTTAATGTTGTCACAATATTGATAATGTCATAATGGTGTTCATGTCTTGATGTTGATGATGTCATAATAGTGATGATGATGATGATGATGATGATGATGATGATAATAATGATGATGATGATGATGATGATGATGATGATGATGATGATGATGATGATGATGATGAAATAATGTTAATGTTGTCACAATAGTTATAATGTCATAATGGTGTGCATGTCTTAATAGTGATGATGTCACAATGATGATGATGATAATGATGATGATGATGATGATGATGATGATGATGATGATGATGATGATGATGATGATGTAATAATGTTAATGTTGTCACAATAGTTATAATGTCATAATGGTGTGCATGTCTTAATGTTGATGATGTCATAATAGTGATGATGTCACAATGATGATGATGATGATGATGATGATGATGATGATGATGATGATGACGACGATGATGATAAAGAGGTCATAATGATAATGTTGTAACAATAGTGATAATGTCATAATGGTGTTCATGTCTTAATGTTGATGATGTCATAATAGTGATGATGTCACAATGGTGAAGATATCATGATGATGATGGTGATGATGATGGTGATGATGTCATAATGATAATGTTGTCACAAAAGTGTTAATGTCATAATGGTTTTCATGTCATAATGGTGATGATGTCATAATAGCGATGATATCACAATGTTGAACATATCATGGTGATTATGATGATGATGATGATGATGATGATGATGTCATAATGTTAATGTTGTCACAATAGTGATAATGTAATAATGGTGTTCATGTCTTAATGTTGATGATGTCATAATAGTGATGATGTCACAATGATGATGATGATGATGATGATGATGATGATGATGATGATGTAATAATGTTAATGTTGTCACAATAGTGATAATGTCATAATGGTTTTCATGTCATAATGGTAATGATGTCATAATAGTGATGATGTCACAATGGTGAAGATATCATAATTATGATGATGATGATGATGATGATGATGATGATGACATAATGTTAATGTTGTCACAATAGTTATAATGTCATAATGGTGTGCATGTCTTAATGTTGATGATGTCATAATAGTGATGATGTCACAATAGTGAAGATATCATAATGATGATGATGATGATGATGATGATGATGATGATGTCATAATGATAATGTTGTCACAAAAGTGATAATGTCATAATGTTTTTCATGTCATAATGGTGATGATGTCATAATAGGTATGATATCACAATGTTGAAGATATCATGATGATGATGATGATGATGATGATGATGAGGTCATAATGATAATGTTGTCACAAAAGTGATAAAGTCATAATGGTTTTCATGTCATAGTGGTGATGATGCCATAATAGTGATGATATCACAATGTTGAAGATATCATGATGATGATGATGATGATGATGATGATGATGATGATGATGATGTCATAATGTTAATGTTGTCACAATAGTGATAATGTCATAATGGTGTTCATGTCTTAATGTTGATGATGTCATAATTTTGATGATGTCCCAATGGTGAAGATATCCTAATTGTGATGATGATGATGATGATGATGATGATGATGATGAGGATGACTATGTTGTCATAATGATAATGTTACAATAAAGATAATGTCATAATGGTTTTTATGTCATAATGGTGATGATGTCATAATAGTGATGATGTCACACTGGAGAAAATATGATGATGATGATGATGATGATGATGATGATGATGATGATGATGATGATGATGATGATGTCATAATGTTAATGTCACAATAGTGATAATGTCATAATGGTGTTCATGTATTAATGTTGATGATGTCATAATAGTGATGATGTCACAATGGTGAAGATATCATAATGATGATGGTGATGATGATGATGATGATGATTATGATGATGATGATGATGATGATGTCATAATGTTAATGTTGTCACAATAGTGATAATGTCTAAATGGTGTTCATGTATTAATGTTGATGATGTCATAATAGTGATGATGTCACAATGGTGAAGATTTCATAATGATGATGGTGATGATGATGATGATGATGTCATAATGATAATGTTGTCACAAAAGTGATAATGTCATAATGGTTTTCATGTCATAATAGCGATGATGTCATAATAGCGATGATATCACAATGTTGAATATATCATGATGATGATGATGATGATGATGATGATGATGTCATAATGTTAATGTTGTCACAATAGTGATAATGTCATAATGGTGTTCATGTCTTAATGTTGATGATGTCATAATTTTGATGATGTCACAATGGTGAAGATATCCTAATTGTGATGATGATGATGATGACGATGATGATGATGATGATGAGGATGACTATGTTGTCATAATGATAATGTCACAATAAAGATAATGTCTTAATGGTTTTCATGTCATAATGGTGATGATGTCATAATAGTGATGATATCACAATGTTGAAGATATCATGATGATAATGATGATGATAATGATGATGATGTTGATGATGATGTCATAATGTTAATGGTGTCACAATAGTGATAATGTCATAATGGTGTTCATGTCTTAATGTTGATGATGTCATAATAGTGATGATGTCACAATGGTGAAGATATGATGATGATGATGATGATGATGATGATGATGATGATGATGATGATGATGATGATGATGATGTCACAAAAGTGAGAATGTCATAATGGTTTTCATGTCATAATGGTGATGATGTCACAATGGTGAAGAGATGATGATGATGATGATGATGATGATGATGATGATGATGATGATGATGATGTCATAATGTTAATGTTGTCACAATAGTGATAATGTCATAATGGTGTTCGTGTCTTAATGTTGATGATGTCATAATAGTGATGATGTCACAATGGTGAAGATATCATAATGATGATGATGATGATGATGATGATGATGATGTCATAATGATAATGTCACAAAAGTGATAATGTCATAATGGTTTTCTTGTCATAATGGTGATGATGTCATAATAGCGATGATATCACAATGTTGAATATATCATGATGATGATGATGATGATGATGATGATGATGATGATAATGATGATGTCATAATGTTAATGTTGTCACAATAGTGATAATGTCATAATGGTGTTCATGTCTTAATGTTGATGATGTCATAATAGTGATGATGTCACACTGGAGAAAATATCATGATGATGATGATGATGATGATGATGATGTCATAATGTTAATGTCACAGTAGTGATAATGTAAAATGGTGTTCATGTCTTAATGGTGATGATGTCATAATAGTGATGATATATCACAATGTTGAAGATATGATGATGATGATGATGATGATGATGTTATAAGGTTAATGTCACAATAGTGATAATGTCATAATGGTGTTCATGTATTAATGTTGATGATGTCATAATAGTGATGATGTCACAATGGTGAAGATATCATAATGATGATGGTGATGATGATGATGTCATAATGATAATGTTGTCACAAAACTGATAATGTCATAATGGCTTTCATGTCATAATGGTGATGATGTCATAATAGCGATGATATCACAATGTTGAATATATGATGATGATGATGATGATGATGATGATGATGATGTCATAATGATAATGTCACAATAATGATAATGTCATAATGGTTTTCATGTCATAATGGTGATGATGTCATATTAGTGATTATATCACAATGTTGAAGATATGATGATGATGATGATGATGATGATGATGATGATGATGTAATAATGTTAATGTTGTCACAATAGTTATAATGTCATAATGGTGTGCATGTCTTAATGTTGATGATGTCATAATAGTGATGATGTCACAATAGTGAAGATATCATAATGATGATTATGATGATGATGATGATGATGTCATAATGATAATGTTGTCACAAAAGTGATAATGTCATAATGGTTTTCATGTCATAATGGTGATGATGTCATAATAGGTATGATATCACAATGTTCAAGATATCATGATGATGATGATGATGATGATGATGATGATGATGATGATGATGATGAGGTCATAATGATAATGTTGTCACAATAGTGATAATGTCATAATGGTGTTCATGTATTAATGTTGATGATGTCATAATAGTGATGATGTCACAATGGTGAAGATATCATAATGATGATGGTGGTGATGATGATGACGATGATGATGATGATGATGATGATGATGATGATGTCATAATGATAATGTTGTCACAAAAGTGATAATGTCATAATGGTTTTCATGTCATAATAGCATTGATGTCATAATAGCGATGATATCACAATGTTTAATATATCATGATGATGATGATGATGATGTCATTATGTTAATGTTGTCACAATAGTGATAATGTCATAATGGTGTTCATGTCTTTATGTTGATGATGTCATAATAGTGATGATATCACAATGTTGAAGATATGATGATGATGATGATGATGATGATGATGATGATGTCATAATGTTAATGTTGTCACAATATTGATAATGTCATAATGGTGTTCATGTCTTGATGTTGATGATGTCATAATAGTGATGATATCACAATGGTGAAGATATCATAATGATGATGATGATGATGATGATGATGATGATGTCATAATGTTAATGTTGTCACCATAGTGATAATGTCATAATGGTGTTCATGTCTTAATGTTGATGATGTCATAATAGTGATGATGGCACAATGGTGAAGATATCATGATGATGATGATGATGATGATGATGATGTCACAAAAGTGAGAATGTCATAATGGTTTTCATGTCATAATGGTGATGATGTCATAATAGTGATGATGTCACAATGGTGAAGATATGATGATGATGTTGATGATGATGTCATAATGTTAATGGTGTCACAATAGTGATAATGTCATAATGGTGTTCATGTCTTAATGTTGATGATGTCATAATAGTGATGATGTCACAATGGTGAAGATATGATGATGATGATGATGATGATGATGATGATGATGATGATGATGATGATGATGTCACAAAAGTGAGAATGTCATAATGGTTTTCATGTCATAATGGTGATGATGTCACAATGGTGAAGAGATGATGATGATGATGATGATGATGATGATGATGATGTCATAATGTTAATGTTGTCACAATAGTGATAATGTCATAATGGTGTTCGTGTCTTAATGTTGATGATGTCATAATAGTGATGATGTCACAATGGTGAAGATATCATAATGATGATGATGATGATGATGATGATGATGATGATGATGATGTCATAATGATAATGTCACAAAAGTGATAATGTCATAATGGTTTTCTTGTCATAATGGTGATGATGTCATAATAGCGATGATATCACAATGTTGAATATATCATGATGATGATGATGATGATGATGATGATGATGATGATGATGATGATGATAATGATGATGTCATAATGTTAATGTTGTCACAATAGTGATAATGTCATAATGGTGTTCATGTCTTAATGTTGATGATGTCATAATAGTGATGATGTCACACTGGAGAAAATATCATGATGATGATGATGATGATGATGATGATGATGATGTCATAATGTTAATGTCACAGTAGTGATAATGTAAAATGGTGTTCATGTCTTAATGGTGATGATGTCATAATAGTGATGATATATCACAATGTTGAAGATATGATGATGATGATGATGATGATGATGTTATAAGGTTAATGTCACAATAGTGATAATGTCATAATGGTGTTCATGTATTAATGTTGATGATGTCATAATAGTGATGATGTCACAATGGTGAAGATATCATAATGATGATGGTGATGATGATGATGTCATAATGATAATGTTGTCACAAAACTGATAATGTCATAATGGCTTTCATGTCATAATGGTGATGATGTCATAATAGCGATGATATCACAATGTTGAATATATGATGATGATGATGATGATGATGATGATGATGATGTCATAATGATAATGTCACAATAATGATAATGTCATAATGGTTTTCATGTCATAATGGTGATGATGTCATATTAGTGATTATATCACAATGTTGAAGATATGATGATGCTGATGATGATGATGATGATGATGATGATGATGATGTAATAATGTTAATGTTGTCACAATAGTTATAATGTCATAATGGTGTGCATGTCTTAATGTTGATGATGTCATAATAGTGATGATGTCACAATAGTGAAGATATCATAATGATGATTATGATGATGATGATGATGATGATGATGATGTCATAATGATAATGTTGTCACAAAAGTGATAATGTCATAATGGTTTTCATGTCATAATGGTGATGATGTCATAATAGGTATGATATCACAATGTTCAAGATATCATGATGATGATGATGATGATGATGATGATGATGATGATGATGATGATGATGATGATGATGAGGTCATAATGATAATGTTGTCACAATAGTGATAATGTCATAATGGTGTTCATGTATTAATGTTGATGATGTCATAATAGTGATGATGTCACAATGGTGAAGATATCATAATGATGATGGTGGTGATGATGATGACGATGATGATGATGATGATGATGATGATGATGTCATAATGATAATGTTGTCACAAAAGT
Source organism: Pseudophryne corroboree (assembly GCF_028390025.1). Classification (NCBI taxonomy): domain Eukaryota; kingdom Metazoa; phylum Chordata; class Amphibia; order Anura; family Myobatrachidae; genus Pseudophryne; species Pseudophryne corroboree. Next base: position 155,264,985 of record NC_086451.1, on the reverse strand, counting down.
GATAATGTCATAATGGTTTTCATGTCATAATAGCATTGATGTCATAATAGCGATGATATCACAATGTTTAATATATCATGATGATGATGATGATGATGTCATTATGTTAATGTTGTCACAATAGTGATAATGTCATAATGGTGTTCATGTCTTTATGTTGATGATGTCATAATAGTGATGATATCACAATGTTGAAGATATGATGATGATGATGATGATGATGATGATGATGATGATGTCATAATGTTAATGTTGTCACAATATTGATAATGTCATAATGGTGTTCATGTCTTGATGTTGATGATGTCATAATAGTGATGATATCACAATGGTGAAGATATCATAATGATGATGATGATGATGATGATGATGATGTCATAATGTTAATGTTGTCACCATAGTGATAATGTCATAATGGTGTTCATGTCTTAATGTTGATGATGTCATAATAGTGATGATGGCACAATGGTGAAGATATCATGATGATGATGATGATGATGATGATGATGTCACAAAAGTGAGAATGTCATAATGGTTTTCATGTCATAATGGTGATGATGTCATAATAGTGATGATGTCACAATGGTGAAGATATGATGATGATGTTGATGATGATGTCATAATGTTAATGGTGTCACAATAGTGATAATGTCATAATGGTGTTCATGTATTAATGTTGATGATGTCATAATAGTGATGATGTCACAATGGTGAATATATCATAATGATGATGATGATGATGATGATGATGATGTCATAATGTTAATGTTGTCACAATAGTGATAATGTCATAATGGTGTTCATGTCTTAATGTTGATGATGTCATAATTTTGATGATGTCACAATGGTGAAGATATCCTAATTGTGATGATGATGATGATGATGATGATGATGATGATGATGATGAGGATGACTATGTTGTCATAATGATAATGTCACAATAAAGATAATGTCTTAATGGTTTTCATGTCATAATGGTGATGATGTCATAATAGTGATGATATCACAATGTTGAAGATATCATGATGATAATGATGATGATAATGATGATGATGTTGATGATGATGTCATAATGTTAATGGTGTCACAATAGTGATAATGTCATAATGGTGTTCATGTCTTAATGTTGATGATGTCATAATAGTGATGATGTCACAATGGTGAAGATATGATGATGATGATGATGATGATGATGATGATGATGATGATGATGATGTCACAAAAGTGAGAATGTCATAATGGTTTTCATGTCATAATGGTGATGATGTCACAATGGTGAAGAGATGATGATGATGATGATGATGATGATGATGATGATGATGATGATGTCATAATGTTAATGTTGTCACAATAGTGATAATGTCATAATGGTGTTCGTGTCTTAATGTTGATGATGTCATAATAGTGATGATGTCACAATGGTGAAGATATCATAATGATGATGATGATGATGATGATGATGATGATGATGTCATAATGATAATGTCACAAAAGTGATAATGTCATAATGGTTTTCTTGTCATAATGGTGATGATGTCATAATAGCGATGATATCACAATGTTGAATATATCATGATGATGATGATGATGATGATGATGATGATGATAATGATGATGTCATAATGTTAATGTTGTCACAATAGTGATAATGTCATAATGGTGTTCATGTCTTAATGTTGATGATGTCATAATAGTGATGATGTCACACTGGAGAAAATATCATGATGATGATGATGATGATGATGATGTCATAATGTTAATGTCACAGTAGTGATAATGTAAAATGGTGTTCATGTCTTAATGGTGATGATGTCATAATAGTGATGATATATCACAATGTTGAAGATATGATGATGATGATGATGATGATGATGATGTTATAAGGTTAATGTCACAATAGTGATAATGTCATAATGGTGTTCATGTATTAATGTTGATGATGTCATAATAGTGATGATGTCACAATGGTGAAGATATCATAATGATGATGGTGATGATGATGATGTCATAATGATAATGTTGTCACAAAACTGATAATGTCATAATGGCTTTCATGTCATAATGGTGATGATGTCATAATAGCGATGATATCACAATGTTGAATATATGATGATGATGATGATGATGATGATGATGATGATGATGTCATAATGATAATGTCACAATAATGATAATGTCATAATGGTTTTCATGTCATAATGGTGATGATGTCATATTAGTGATTATATCACAATGTTGAAGATATGATGATGCTGATGATGATGATGATGATGATGATGATGATGTAATAATGTTAATGTTGTCACAATAGTTATAATGTCATAATGGTGTGCATGTCTTAATGTTGATGATGTCATAATAGTGATGATGTCACAATAGTGAAGATATCATAATGATGATTATGATGATGATGATGATGATGTCATAATGATAATGTTGTCACAAAAGTGATAATGTCATAATGGTTTTCATGTCATAATGGTGATGATGTCATAATAGGTATGATATCACAATGTTCAAGATATCATGATGATGATGATGATGATGATGATGATGATGATGATGATGATGATGATGATGAGGTCATAATGATAATGTTGTCACAATAGTGATAATGTCATAATGGTGTTCATGTATTAATGTTGATGATGTCATAATAGTGATGATGTCACAATGGTGAAGATATCATAATGATGATGGTGGTGATGATGATGACGACGATGATGATGATGATGATGATGATGATGATGATGTCATAATGATAATGTTGTCACAAAAGTGATAATGTCATAATGGTTTTCATGTCATAATAGCATTGATGTCATAATAGCGATGATATCACAATGTTTAATATATCATGATGATGATGATGATGATGTCATTATGTTAATGTTGTCACAATAGTGATAATGTCATAATGGTGTTCATGTCTTTATGTTGATGATGTCATAATAGTGATGATATCACAATGTTGAAGATATGATGATGATGATGATGATGATGATGATGTCATAATGTTAATGTTGTCACAATATTGATAATGTCATAATGGTGTTCATGTCTTGATGTTGATGATGTCATAATAGTGATGATATCACAATGGTGAAGATATCATAATGATGATGATGATGATGATGATGATGATGATGATGATGTCATAATGTTAATGTTGTCACCATAGTGATAATGTCATAATGGTGTTCATGTCTTAATGTTGATGATGTCATAATAGTGATGATGGCACAATGGTGAAGATATCATGATGATGATGATGATGATGATGATGATGTCACAAAAGTGAGAATGTCATAATGGTTTTCATGTCATAATGGTGATGATGTCATAATAGTGATGATGTCACAATGGTGAAGATATGATGATGATGTTGATGATGATGTCATAATGTTAATGGTGTCACAATAGTGATAATGTCATAATGGTGTTCATGTCTTAATGTTGATGATGTCATAATAGTGATGATGTCACAATGGTGAAGATATGATGATGATGATGATGATGATGATGATGATGATGATGTCACAAAAGTGAGAATGTCATAATGGTTTTCATGTCATAATGGTGATGATGTCACAATGGTGAAGAGATGATGATGATGATGATGATGATGATGATGATGTCATAATGTTAATGTTGTCACAATAGTGATAATGTCATAATGGTGTTCGTGTCTTAATGTTGATGATGTCATAATAGTGATGATGTCACAATGGTGAAGATATCATAATGATGATGATGATGATGATGATGATGATGATGATGATGTCATAATGATAATGTCACAAAAGTGATAATGTCATAATGGTTTTCTTGTCATAATGGTGATGATGTCATAATAGCGATGATATCACAATGTTGAATATATCATGATGATGATGATGATGATGATGATGATGATGATGATGATAATGATGATGTCATAATGTTAATGTTGTCACAATAGTGATAATGTCATAATGGTGTTCATGTCTTAATGTTGATGATGTCATAATAGTGATGATGTCACACTGGAGAAAATATCATGATGATGATGATGATGATGATGATGATGATGATGTCATAATGTTAATGTCACAGTAGTGATAATGTAAAATGGTGTTCATGTCTTAATGGTGATGATGTCATAATAGTGATGATATATCACAATGTTGAAGATATGATGATGATGATGATGATGATGATGTTATAAGGTTAATGTCACAATAGTGATAATGTCATAATGGTGTTCATGTATTAATGTTGATGATGTCATAATAGTGATGATGTCACAATGGTGAAGATATCATAATGATGATGGTGATGATGATGATGTCATAATGATAATGTTGTCACAAAACTGATAATGTCATAATGGCTTTCATGTCATAATGGTGATGATGTCATAATAGCGATGATATCACAATGTTGAATATATGATGATGATGATGATGATGATGATGATGATGATGATGTCATAATGATAATGTCACAATAATGATAATGTCATAATGGTTTTCATGTCATAATGGTGATGATGTCATATTAGTGATTATATCACAATGTTGAAGATATGATGATGCTGATGATGATGATGATGATGATGATGATGATGATGATGATGATGTAATAATGTTAATGTTGTCACAATAGTTATAATGTCATAATGGTGTGCATGTCTTAATGTTGATGATGTCATAATAGTGATGATGTCACAATAGTGAAGATATCATAATGATGATTATGATGATGATGATGATGATGATGTCATAATGATAATGTTGTCACAAAAGTGATAATGTCATAATGGTTTTCATGTCATAATGGTGATGATGTCATAATAGGTATGATATCACAATGTTCAAGATATCATGATGATGATGATGATGATGATGATGATGATGATGATGATGATGAGGTCATAATGATAATGTTGTCACAATAGTGATAATGTCATAATGGTGTTCATGTATTAATGTTGATGATGTCATAATAGTGATGATGTCACAATGGTGAAGATATCATAATGATGATGGTGGTGATGATGATGACGATGATGATGATGATGATGATGATGATGATGTCATAATGATAATGTTGTCACAAAAGTGATAATGTCATAATGGTTTTCATGTCATAATAGCATTGATGTCATAATAGCGATGATATCACAATGTTTAATATATCATGATGATGATGATGATGATGTCATTATGTTAATGTTGTCACAATAGTGATAATGTCATAATGGTGTTCATG
>NC_086451.1:155247232-155249732 GCF_028390025.1 Pseudophryne corroboree | reverse complement strand
ATGTCATAATGGTGATGATGTCACAATGGTGAAGAGATGATGATGATGATGATGATGATGATGATGATGATGTCATAATGTTAATGTTGTCACAATAGTGATAATGTCATAATGGTGTTCGTGTCTTAATGTTGATGATGTCATAATAGTGATGATGTCACAATGGTGAAGATATCATAATGATGATGATGATGATGATGATGATGATGATGATGTCATAATGATAATGTCACAAAAGTGATAATGTCATAATGGTTTTCTTGTCATAATGGTGATGATGTCATAATAGCGATGATATCACAATGTTGAATATATCATGATGATGATGATGATGATGATGATGATGATGATGATGATGATAATGATGATGTCATAATGTTAATGTTGTCACAATAGTGATAATGTCATAATGGTGTTCATGTCTTAATGTTGATGATGTCATAATAGTGATGATGTCACACTGGAGAAAATATCATGATGATGATGATGATGATGATGATGATGATGATGTCATAATGTTAATGTCACAGTAGTGATAATGTAATAATGGTGTTCATGTCTTAATGGTGATGATGTCATAATAGTGATGATATATCACAATGTTGAAGATATGATGATGATGATGATGATGATGATGATGATGATGTTATAAGGTTAATGTCACAATAGTGATAATGTCATAATGGTGTTCATGTATTAATGTTGATGATGTCATAATAGTGATGATGTCACAATGGTGAAGATATCATAATGATGATGGTGATGATGATGATGATGATGTCATAATGATAATGTTGTCACAAAACTGATAATGCCATAATGGCTTTCATGTCATAATGGTGATGATGTCATAATAGCGATGATATCACAATGTTGAATATATGATGATGATGATGATGATGATGATGATGATGATGATGTCATAATGATAATGTCACAATAATGATAATGTCATAATGGTTTTCATGTCATAACGGTGATGATGTCATATTAGTGATTATATCACAATGTTGAAGATATGATGATGCTGATGATGATGATGATGATGATGATGTCATAATGTTAATGTTGTCACAATAGTGATAATGTCATAATGGTGTTCATGTCTTAATGTTGATGATGTCATAATTTTGATGATGTCACAATGGTGAAGATATCCTAATTGTGATGATGATGATGATGATGATGATGATGATGATGAGGATGACTATGTTGTCATAATGATAATGTCACAATAAAGATAATGTCTTAATGGTTTTCATGTCATAATGGTGATGATGTCATAATAGTGATGATATCACAATGTTGAAGATATCATGATGATAATGATGATGATAATGATGATGATGTTGATGATGATGTCATAATGTTAATGGTGTCACAATAGTGGTAATGTCATAATGGTGTTCATGTCTTAATGTTGATGATGTCATAATAGTGATGATGTCACAATGGTGAAGATATGATGATGATGATGATGATGATGATGATGATGATGTCACAAAAGTGAGAATGTCATAATGGTTTTCATGTCATAATGGTGATGATGTCACAATGGTGAAGAGATGATGATGATGATGATGATGATGATGATGTCATAATGTTAATGTTGTCACAATAGTGATAATGTCATAATGGTGTTCGTGTCTTAATGTTGATGATGTCATAATAGTGATGATGTCACAATGGTGAAGATATCATAATGATGATGATGATGATGATGATGATGATGATGATGATGTCATAATGATAATGTCACAAAAGTGATAATGTCATAATGGTTTTCTTGTCATAATGGTGATGATGTCATAATAGCGATGATATCACAATGTTGAATATATCATGATGATGATGATGATGATGATGATGATGATGATGATAATGATGATGTCATAATGTTAATGTTGTCACAATAGTGATAATGTCATAATGGTGTTCATGTCTTAATGTTGATGATGTCATAATAGTGATGATGTCACACTGGAGAAAATATCATGATGATGATGATGATGATGATGATGATGATGATGTCATAATGTTAATGTCACAGTAGTGATAATGTAATAATGGTGTTCATGTCTTAATGGTGATGATGTCATAATAGTGATGATATATCACAATGTTGAAGATATGATGATGATGATGATGATGATGATGTTATAAGGTTAATGTCACAATAGTGATAATGTCATAATGGTGTTCATGTATTAATGTTGATGATGTCATAATAGTGATGATGTCACAATGGTGAAGATATCATAATGATGATGGTGATGATGATGATGATGATGTCATAATGATAATGTTGTCACAAAACTGATAATGCCATAATGGCTTTCATGTCATAATGGTGATGATGTCATAATAGCGATGATATCACAATGTTGAATATATGATGATGATGATGATGATGATGATGATGATGTCATAATGATAATGTCACAATAATGATAATGTCATAATGGTTTTCATGTCATAATGGTGATGATGTCATATTAGT
>NC_086451.1:155237232-155242232 GCF_028390025.1 Pseudophryne corroboree | reverse complement strand
TGTGATGATGATGATGATGATGATGATGATGATGATGATGATGATGATGAGGATGACTATGTTGTCATAATGATAATGTTACAATAAAGATAATGTCATAATGGTTTTTATGTCATAATGGTGATGATGTCATAATAGTGATGATGTCACTGGAGAAAATATGATGATGATATGATGATGATGATGATGATGATGATGATGATGATGATGATGATGTCATAATGTTAATGTCACAATAGTGATAATGTCATAATGGTGTTCATGTATTAATGTTGATGATGTCATAATAGTGATGATGTCACAATGGTGAAGATATAATGATGATGATGATGATGATGATGATGATTATGATGATGATGATGATGATGATGATGATGATGTCATAATGTTAATGTTGTCACAATAGTGATAATGTCTAAATGGTGTTCATGTATTAATGTTGATGATGTCATAATAGTGATGATGTCACAATGGTGAAGATTTCATAATGATGATGGTGATGATGATGATGATGATGATGTCATAATGATAATGTTGTCACAAAAGTGATAATGTCATAATGTTTTTCATGTCATAATAGCGATGATGTCATAATAGCGATGATATCACAATGTTGAATATATCATGATGATGATGATGATGATGATGTCATAATGTTAATGTTGTCACAATAGTGATAATGTCATAATGGTGTTCATGTCTTAATGTTGATGATGTCATAATAGTGATGATGTCATAATAGTGATGATGTCACAATGGTGAAGATATAATGATGATGGTGATGATGATGATGATGATGATGATGATGATGATGATGATGTCATAATGATAATGTTGTCACAAAAGTGATAATGTCATAATGGTTTTCATGTCATAATAGCGATGATGTCATAATAGCGATGATATCACAATGTTAAATATATCATGATGATGATGATGATGATGATGATGATGATGATGATGATGATGATATAATGTTGTCACAATAGTGATAATGTCATAATGGTGTTCATGTCTTAATGTTGATGATGTCATAATAGTGATGATGTCACAATGGTGAAGATATCCTAATTGTGATGATGATGATGATGATGATGATGATGATGATGATGATGATGAGGTGGTCATAATGATAATGTTGTCACAATAGTGAAAATGTCATAATGGGGTTCATGTATTAATGTTGATGATGGCATTATAGTGATTATGTCACAATGGTGAAGATATCATAGTGATGATGGTGATGATGATGATGATGATGATGTCATAATGTTAATGGTGTCACAATAGTGATAATGTCATAATGGTGTTCATGTCTTAATGTTGATGATGTCATAATAGTGATGATGTCACAATGATGATGATGATGATGATGATGATGATGTAATAATGTTAATGTTTTCACAATAGTTATAATGTCATAATGGTGTGCATGTCTTAATGTTGATGATGTCATAATAGTGATGATGGTGATGATGATGATGATGATGATGTCATAATGTTAATGGTGTCACAATAGTGATAATGTCATAATGGTGTTCATGTCTTAATGTTGATGATGTCATAATAGTGATGATGTCACAATGATGATGATGATGATGATGATGATGTCATAATGAAAATGTTGTCACAAAAGTGATAATGTCATAATGGTTTTCATGTCATAATGGTGATGATGCCATAATAGTGATGATATCACAATGTTGAAGATATGATGATGATGATGATGATGATGATGATGAGGTCATAATGATAATGTTGTCACAATAGTGATAATGTCATAATGGTGTTCATGCATTAATGTTGATGATGTCATAATAGTGATGATGTCACAATAGTGAAGATATCATAATGATGATGATGATGATGATGATGATGTCATAATGATAATGTTGTCACAAAAGTGATAATGTCATAATGTTTTTCATGTCATAATGGTGATGATGTCATAATAGGTATGATATCACAATGTTGAAGATATCATGATGATGATGATGATGATGATGATGATGATGATGATGATGAGGTCATAATGATAATGTTGTCACAAAAGTTATAAAGTCATAATGGTTTTCATGTCATAGTGGTGATGATGCCATAATAGTGATGATATCACAATGTTGAAGATATCATGATGATGATGATGATGATGATGATGATGTCATAATGTTAATGTTGTCACAATAGTGATAATGTCATAATGGTGTTCATGTCTTAATGTTGATGATGTCATAATTTTGATGATGTCCCAATGGTGAAGATATCCTAATTGTGATGATGATGATGATGATGATGATGATGATGATGATGATGATGATGAGGATGACTATGTTGTCATAATGATAATGTTACAATAAAGATAATGTCATAATGGTTTTTATGTCATAATGGTGATGATGTCATAATAGTGATGATGTCACACTGGAGAAAATATGATGATGATGATGATGATGATGATGATGATGATGATGATGATGATGATGATGATGATGTCATAATGTTAATGTCACAATAGTGATAATGTCATAATGGTGTTCATGTATTAATGTTGATGATGTCATAATAGTGATGATGTCACAATGGTGAAGATATAATGATGATGGTTATGATGATGATTATGATGATGATGATGATGATGATGATGATGATGATGATGATGATGATGTCATAATGTTAATGTTGTCACAATAGTGATAATGTCTAAATGGTGTTCATGTATTAATGTTGATGATGTCATAATAGTGATGATGTCACAATGGTGAAGATTTCATAATGATGATGGTGATGATGATGATGATGATGATGATGATGATGTCATAATGATAATGTTGTCACAAAAGTGATAATGTCATAATGTTTTTCATGTCATAATAGCGATGATGTCATAATAGCGATGATATCACAATGTTGAATATATCATGATGATGATGATGATGATGTCATAATGTTAATGTTGTAACAATAGTGATAATGTCATAATGGTGTTCATGTCTTAATGTTGATGATGTCATAATTTTGATGATGTCACAATGGTGAAGATATCCTAATTGTGATGATGATGATGATGATGATGATGATGATGATGATGATGATGAGGATGACTATGTTGTCATAATGATAATGTCACAATAAAGATAATGTCTTAATGGTTTTCATGTCATAATGGTGATGATGTCATAATAGTGATGATATCACAATGTTGAAGATATCATGATGATAATGATGATGATAATGATGATGATGTTGATGATGATGTCATAATGTTAATGGTGTCACAATAGTGGTAATGTCATAATGGTGTTCATGTCTTAATGTTGATGATGTCATAATAGTGATGATGTCACAATGGTGAAGATATGATGATGATGATGATGATGATGATGATGATGATGATGATGATGATGATGATGATGTCACAAAAGTGAGAATGTCATAATGGTTTTCATGTCATAATGGTGATGATGTCACAATGGTGAAGAGATGATGATGATGATGATGATGATGATGATGTCATAATGTTAATGTTGTCACAATAGTGATAATGTCATAATGGTGTTCGTGTCTTAATGTTGATGATGTCATAATAGTGATGATGTCACACTGGAGAAAATATCATGATGATGATGATGATGATGATGATGATGATGATGATGATGATGATGATGATGTCATAATGTTAATGTCACAGTAGTGATAATGTAATAATGGTGTTCATGTCTTAATGGTGATGATGTCATAATAGTGATGATATATCACAATGTTGAAGATATGATGATGATGATGATGATGATGATGATGATGATGTTATAAGGTTAATGTCACAATAGTGATAATGTCATAATGGTGTTCATGTATTAATGTTGATGATGTCATAATAGTGATGATGTCACAATGGTGAAGATATCATAATGATGATGGTGATGATGATGATGTCATAATGATAATGTTGTCACAAAACTGATAATGTCATAATGGCTTTCATGTCATAATGGTGATGATGTCATAATAGCGATGATATCACAATGTTGAATATATGATGATGATGATGATTATGATGATGATGTCATAATGATAATGTCACAATAATGATAATGTCATAATGGTTTTCATGTCATAATGGTGATGATGTCATATTAGTGATTATATCACAATGTTGAAGATATGATGATGCTGATGATGATGATGATGATGATGTAATAATGTTAATGTTGTCACAATAGTTATAATGTCATAATGGTGTGCATGTCTTAATGTTGATGATGTCATAATAGTGATGATGTCACAATAGTGAAGATATCATAATGATTATGATGATGATGATGATGATGATGATGATGATGATGATGATGATGTCATAATGATAATGTTGTCACAAAAGTGATAATGTCATAATGGTTTTCATGTCATAATGGTGATGATGTCATAATAGGTATGATATCACAATGTTCAAGATATCATGATGATGATGATGATGATGATGATGATGATGATGATGATGAGGAGGAGGTCATAATGATAATGTTGTCACAATAGTGATAATGTCATAATGGTGTTCATGTATTAATGTTGATGATGTCATAATAGTGATGATGTCACAATGGTGAAGATATCATAATGATGATGGTGGTGATGATGATGACGATGATGATGATGATGATGATGATGATGATGATGATGATGTCATAATGATAATGTTGTCACAAAAGTGATAATGTCATAATGGTTTTCATGTCATAATAGCATTGATGTCATAATAGCGATGATATCACAATGTTTAATATATCATGATGATGATGATGATGATGATGTCATTATGTTAATGTTGTCACAATAGTGATAATGTCATAATGGTGTTCATGTCTTTATGTTGATGATGTCATAATAGTGATGATATCACAATGTTGAAGATATGATGATGATGATGATGATGATGATGATGATGATGTCATAATGTTAATGTTGTCACAATATTGATAATGTCATAATGGTGTTCATGTCTT
>NC_086451.1:155229732-155232232 GCF_028390025.1 Pseudophryne corroboree | reverse complement strand
ATGATGATGATGATGATGATGATGATGTAATAATGTTAATGTTGTCACAATAGTGATAATGTCATAATGGTTTTCATGTCATAATGGTAATGATGTCATAATAGTGATCATGTCACAATGGTGAAGATATCATAATTATGATGATGATGATGATGATGATGATGATGATGATGATGATGTCATAATGATAATGTCATAATGGTTTTCATGTCATAATGGTGATGATGTCATATTAGTGATTATATCACAATGTTGAAGATATGATGATGATGATGATGATGATGATGATGATGATGATGATGTCATAATGTAAATGTTTTCACAATAGTGATAATGTCATAATGGTGTTCATGTCTTAATGTTGATGATGTCATAATAGTGATGATGTCACAATGGTGAAGATATCATGATGATGATTATGATGATGATGATGATGATGATGATGATGATGATGATGATGATGTCATAATGTTAATGTTGTCACAATAGTGATAATGTCATAATGGTGTTCATGTCTTTATGTTGATGATGTCATAATAGTGATGATGCTGATGATGATGATGATGATGCTGCTGCTGCTGCTGCTGCTGATGATGATGATGATGATGATGATGTAATAATGTTAATGTTGACACAATAGTTATAATGTCATAATGGTGTGCATGTCTTAATGTTGATGATGTCATAATAGTGATGATGTCACAATGATGATGATGATGATAATGATGATGATGATGATGATGATGATGATGATGATGATGATGATGTAATAATGTTAATGTTGTCACAATAGTTATAATGTCATAATGGTGTGCATGTCTTAATGTTGATGATGTCATAATAGTGATGATGTCACAATAGTGAATATATCATAATGACGATGATTATGATGATGATGATGATGTCATAATGATAATGTTGTCACAAAAGTGATAATGTCATAATGGTTTTCATGTCATAATGGTGATGATGTCATAATAGGTATGATATCACAATGTTGAAGATATCATGATGATGATGATGATGATGATGTCATAATGTTAATGTTGTCACAATAGTGATAATGTCATAATGGTGTTCATGTCTTAATGTTGATGATGTCATAATTTTGATGATGTCACAATGGTGAAGATATCCTAATTGTGATGATGATGATGATGATGATGATGATGATGATGATGATGAGGATGACTATGATGTCATAATGATAATGTCACAATAAAGATAATGTCATAATGGTTTTCATGTCATAATGGTGATGATGTCATAATAGTGATGATATCACAATGTTGAAGATATCATGGTGATGATGATGATGATGATGATGATGATGATGATGAAGATGTTGATGATGATGTCATAATGTTAATTGTTAATGGTGTCACAATAGTGATAATGTCATAATGGTGTTCATGTTTTGATGTTGATGATGTCATAATAGTGATGATGTCACAATGGTGAAGATATGACGATGATGATGATGATGATGATGATGATGATGATGACTATGTTGTCATAATGATAATGTCACAATAAAGATAATGTCTTAATGGTTTTCATGTCATAATGGTGATGATGTCATAATAGTGATGATATCACAATGTTGAAGATATCATGATGATAATGATGATGATAATGATGATGATGTTGATGATGATGTCATAATGTTAATGGTGTCACAATAGTTATAATGTCATAATGGTGTTCATGTCTTAATGTTGATGATGTCATAATAGTGATGATGTCACAATGGTGAAGATATGATGATGATGATGATGATGATGATGATGATGATGATGTCACAAAAGTGAGAATGTCATAATGGTTTTCATGTCATAATGGTGATGATGTCATAATAGTGATGATGTCACAATGGTGAAGATATGATGATGATGATGATGATGATGATGATGATGATGTCATAATGTTAATGTTTTCACAATAGTGATAATGTCATAATGGTATTCATGTCTTAATGTTGATGATGTCATAATAGTGATGATGTCACAATGGTGAAGATTTCATGATGATGATGATGATGATGATGATGATGATGATGATGGTGATGATGATGATGTCATAATGTTAATGTTGTCACAATAGTGATAATGTCATAATGGCGTTCATGTCTTAATGTTGATGATGTCATAATAGTGATGATGTCACAATGGTGAAGATATCATGACGATGATGATGATGATGATGATGATGATGATGATGATGTCACAATGTTAATGTTGTCACAATAGTGATAATGCCATAATGGTGTTCATGTCTTAATGTTGATGATGTCATAATAGTGATGATGTCACAATAATGATGATGATGATGATGATGATGATGATGATGATGTAATAATGTTAATGTTGTCACAATAGTTATAATGTCATAATGGTGTTCATGTCTTAATGTTGATGATGTCATAATAGTGATGATGTCACAATGATGATGATGATGATGATGATGATGATGATGATGTAATAATGTTAATGTTTTCACA
>NC_086451.1:155189732-155192232 GCF_028390025.1 Pseudophryne corroboree | reverse complement strand
TGTCATATTAGTGATTATATCACAATGTTGAAGATATGATGATGCTGATGATGATGATGATGATGATGATGATGATGATGATGTAATAATGTTAATGTTGTCACAATAGTTATAATGTCATAATGGTGTGCATGTCTTAATGTTGATGATGTCATAATAGTGATGATGTCACAATAGTGAAGATATCATAATGATGATGATGATGATGATGATGATGATGATGATGATGATGATGATGTCATAATGATAATGTTGTCACAAAAGTGATAATGTCATAATGGTTTTCATGTCATAATGGTGATGATGTCATAATAGGTATGATATCACAATGTTCAAGATATCATGATGATGATGATGATGATGATGATGATGATGATGATGATGATGATGATGATGATGATGATGATGAGGTCATAATGATAATGTTGTCACAATAGTGATAATGTCATAATGGTGTTCATGTATTAATGTTGATGATGTCATAATAGTGATGATGTCACAATGGTGAAGATATCATAATGATGATGGTGGTGATGATGATGATGATGATGATGATGATGATGATTATGATGTCATAATGATAATGTTGTCACAAAAGTGATAATGTCATAATGGTTTTCATGTCATAATAGCATTGATGTCATAATAGCGATGATATCACAATGTTTAATATATCATGATGATGATGATGATGTCATTATGTTAATGTTGTCACAATAGTGATAATGTCATAATGGTGTTCATGTCTTTATGTTGATGATGTCATAATAGTGATGATATCACAATGTTGAAGATATGATGATGATGATGATGATGATGTCATAATGTTAATGTTGTCACAATATTGATAATGTCATAATGGTGTTCATGTCTTGATGTTGATGATGTCATAATAGTGATGATATCACAATGGTGAAGATATCATAATGATGATGATGATGATGATGATGATGATGATGATGATGTCATAATGTTAATGTTGTCACAATAGTGATAATGTCATAATGGTGTTCATGTCTTAATGTTGATGATGTCATAATAGTGATGATGTCACAATGGTGAAGAGATGATGATGATGATGATGATGATGATGATGATGATGATGATGATGATGATGATGATGATGTCACAAAAGTGAGAATGTCATAATGGTTTTCATGTCATAATGGTGATGATGTCATAATAGTGATGATGTCACAATGGTGAAGATATGATGATGTTGATGATGATGTCATAATGTTAATGGTGTCACAATTGTGATAATGTCATAATGGTGTTCATGTCTTAATGTTGATGATGTCATAATAGTGATGATGTCACAATGTTGAAGATATCATGGTGATGATGATGATGATGATGATGATGATGATGATGATGATGATGATGATGTCATAATGATAATGTCAAAAAAGTGATAATGTCATAATGGTTTTCATGTCATAATGGTGATGATGTCATAATAGCGATGATATCACAATGTTGAATATATCATGATGATGATGATGATGATGATGATAATGATGATGTCATAATGTTAATGTTGTCACAATAGTGATAATGTCATAATGGTGTTTATGTCTTAATGTTGATGATGTCATAATAGTGATGATGTCACACTGGAGAAAATATCATGATGATGATGATGATGATGATGATGATGATGATGATGTCATAATGTTAATGTCACAGTAGTGATAATGTAATAATGGTGTTCATGTCTTAATGGTGATGATGTCATAATAGTGATGATATCACAATGTTGAAGATATGATGATGATGATGATGATGATGATGATGATGATGATGATGTTATAATGTTAATGTCACAATAGTGATAATGTCATAATGGTGTTCATGTATTAATGTTGATGATGTCATAATAGTGATGATGTCACAATGGTGAAGATATCATAATGATGATGGTGATGATGATGATGATGATGATGATGTCATAATGATAATGTTGTCACAAAACTGATAATGTCATAATGGTTTTCATGTCATAATGTTGATGATGTCATATTAGTGATTATATCACAATGTTGAAGATATGATGATGATGATGATGATGATGATGATGATGATGATGATGATGATGTCATAATGTAAATGTTTTCACAATAGTGATAATGTCATAATGGTGTTTATGTCTTAACGTTGATGATGTCATAATAGTGATGATGTCACAATGGTGAAGATATCATGATGAAGATGATGATGACGATGACGATGATGATGATGATGTCATAATGTTAATGTTGTCACAATAGTGATAATGAAATAATGGTGTTCATGTCTTAATGTTGATAATGTTATATGGGTGATGATGTCACAATGGTGAATATATCATAATGATGATGATGATGATGATGATGATGATGATGATGATGATGTCATAATGTTAATGTTGTCACAATAGTGATAATGTCATAATGGTGTTCATGTCTTAATGTTGATGATGTCATAATAGTGATGATGTCACAATGATGATGATGATGAT
>NC_086451.1:155169732-155172232 GCF_028390025.1 Pseudophryne corroboree | reverse complement strand
GATGATGATGATGATGATGATGACGACGTCATAATGATAATGTTGTCACAATAGTGATAATGTCATAATGGGGTTCATGTATTAATGTTGATGATGTCATAATAGTGATGATGTCACAATGGTGAAGATATCATAATGATGATGGTGATGATGAAGATGATGATGATGATGATGATGATGATGATGTCATAATGATAATGTTGTCACAAAAGTGATAATGTCATAATTATTTTCATGTCATAATAGCGATGATGTCATAATAGCGATGATATCACAATGTTGAATATATGATGATGATGATGATGATGATGATGATGATGAAGATGATAATGATTATGATGATGATGTCATAATGTTAATGTTGTCACAATAGTGATAATGTCATAATGGTGTTCATGTCTTAATGTTGATGATGTCATAATAGTGATGATGTCACAATGGTGAATATATCCTAATTGTGATGATGATGATGATGATGATGATGATGATGATGATGTCATAATGATAATGTTGTCAAAAAAGTGATATTGTCATAATGGTTTTCATGTCATAATAGCGATGATGTCATAATAGCGATGATATCACAATGTTGAATATATCATGATGATGATGATGATGATGATGATGATGATGATGTCATAATGTTAATGTTGTCACAATAGTGATAATGTCATAATGGTGTTCATGTCTTAATGTTGATGATGTCATAATTTTGATGATGTCACAATGGTGAAGATATTCTAATTGTGATGATGATGATGATGATGATGATGATGATGAGGATGACTATGATGTCATAATGATAATGTCACAATAAAGATAATGTTATAATGGTTTTCATGTCATAATGGTGATGATGTCATAATAGTGATGATATCACAATGTTGAAGATATCATGATGATGATGATGATGATGATAATGATGATGATGTTGATGATAATGTCATAATGTTAATGGTGTCACAATAGTGATAATGTCATAATGGTGTTTATGTCTTAATGTTGATGATGTCATAATAGTGATGATGTCACAATGGTGAAGACATCACAATGATGATGATGATGATGATGATGATGATGTCATAATGTAAATGTTTTCACAATAGTGATAATGTCATAATGGTGTTCATGTCTTAATGTTGATGATGTCATAATAGTGATGATGTCACAATGGTGAAGATATGATGATGATGATGATGATGATGATGATGATGATGATGATGATGATGATGTCATAATGTTAATGTTGTCACAATAGTAATAATGTCATAATGGTGTTCATGTCTTAATGTTGATGATGTCATAATAGTGATGATGCTGATGATGATGATGATGATGATAATAATGATGATGATGATGATGATGTAATAATGTTAATGTTGTCACAATAGTTATAATGTCATAATGGTGTGCATGTCTTAATGTTGATTATGTCATAATAGTGATGATGTCACAATGATGATGATAATGATGATGATGATGATGATGATGATGATGATGATGATGATGATGATGTAATAATGTTAATGTTGTCACAATAGTTATAATGTCATAATGGTGTGCATGTCTTAATGTTGATGATGTCATAATAGTGATGATGTCACAATAGTGAAGATATCATAATGATGATGATGATGATGATGATGATGATGATGATGATGATGATGATGTCATAATGTTAATGTTGTCACAATAGTGATAATGTCATAATGGTGTTCATGTCTTAATGTTGATGATGTCATAATAGTGATGATGTCACAATGGTGAAGATATCATAATGATGATGATGATGATGATGATGATGATGATAATGATGTCATAATGTTAATGTTGTCACAATAGTGATAATGTCATAATGGTGTGCATGTCTTAATGTTGATGATGTCATAATAGTGATGATGTCACAATAGTGAAGATATCATAATGATGATGATTATGATGATGATGATGATGATGATGATGATGATGATGTTGATGTCATAATGATAATGTTGTCACAAAAGTGATAATGTCATAATGGTTTTCATGTCATAATGGTGATGATGCCATAATAGTGATGATATCACAATGTTGAAGATATCATGATGATGATGATGATGGTGATGATGATGATGATGATGATGATGATGATGACTACGTCATAATGATAATGTTGTCACAATAGTGATAATGTCATAATGGGGTTCATGTATTAATGTTGATGATGTCATAATAGTGATGATGTCACAATGGTGAAGATATCATAATGATGATGGTGATGATGAAGATGATGATGATGATGATGATGATGATGATGATGTCATAATGATAATGTTGTCACAAAAGTGATAATGTCATAATTATTTTCATGTCATAATAGCGATGATGTCATAATAGCGATGATATCACAATGTTGAATATATGATGATGATGATGATGATGATGATGATGATGAAGATGATAATGATTATGATGATGATGTCATAATGTTAATGTTGTCACAATAGTGATAATGTCATAA
>NC_086451.1:155157232-155159732 GCF_028390025.1 Pseudophryne corroboree | reverse complement strand
ATGTAATAATGTTAATGTTGTCACAATAGTTATAATGTCATAATGGTGTGCATGTCTTAATGTTGATGATGTCATAATAGTGATGATTTCACAATGATGATGATGATAATAATGATGATGATGATGATGTAATAATGTTAATGTTGTCACAATAGTTATAATGTCATAATGGTGTGCATGTTTTAATGTGGATGATGTCACAATAGTGAAGATATCATAATGATGATGATTATGATGATGATGATGATGATGATGATGATGATGATGATGATGATGATGATGTCATAATGATAATGTTGTCACAAAAGTGATAATGTCATAATGGTGTTCATGTATTAATGTTGATGATGTCATAAAAGTGATGATGTCACAATGGTGAAGATATCATGATGATGATGATGATGATGATGATGATGATGATGATGTCATAATGATAATGTTGTCACAAAAGTGATTGGGTCATAATGGTTTTCATGTCATAATAGCGATGATGTCATAATAGCGATGATATCACAATGTTGAATATATCATGATGATGATGATGATGATGATGTCATAATGTTAATGTTGTTACAATAGTGATAATGTCATAATGGTGTTCATGTCTTAATGTTGATGATGTCATAATTTTGATGATGTCACAATGGTGAAGATATCATAATTGTGATGATGATGATGATGATGGTGGGGGTGATGATGATGTTGATGATGATGATGATGATGTCATAATGATAATGTTGTCAAAAAAGTGATAATGTCATAATGGTTTTCATGTCATAATAGCGATGATATCACAATGTTGAATATATCATGATGATGATGATGATGATGATGATGATGATGATGATGATGATGATGATGTCATAATGTTAATGTTGTCACAATAGTGATAATGTCATAATGGTGTTCATGTCTTAATGTTGATGATGTCATAATTTTGATGATGTCACAATGGTGAATATATCCTAATTGTGATAATGATGATGATGATGATGATGATGATGATGATGATGAGGATGACTAAGATGTCATAATGATAATGTCACAATAAAGATAATGTCATAATGGTTTTTATGTCATAATGGTGATGATGTCATAATAGTGATGATATCACAATGTTGAATATATCATGATGATGATGATGATGATGATGATGATGATGATGGTGATGATGATAATAATGATGATGATGATGATGATGTCATAATGTTAATGGTGTCACAATAGTGATAATGTCATAATGGTGTTCATGTCATAATGGTGATGATGTCATAATAGGTATGATATCACAATGTTGAAGATATGATGATGATAATGATGATGATGATGATGATGATGATGAGGTCATAATGATAATGTTGCCACAATAGTGATAATGTCATAATGGTGTTCATGTATTAATGTTGATGATGTCATAATTTTGATGATGTCACAATGGTGAAGATATCCTAATTGTGATGATGATGATGATGATGATGATGATGATGATGATGATGATGATGATGACGAGGATGACTATGATGTCATAATGATAATGTCACAATAAAGATAATGTCATAATGGTTTTCATGTCATAATGGTGATGAAGTCATAATAGTGATGATATCACAATGTTGAAGATATAATGATGATGATGATGATGATAATTATGATGATGATGATGTCATAATGTTAATGGTGTCACAATCGTGATAATGTCATAATGGTGTTCATGTCTTAATGTTGATGATGTCATAATAGTGATGATGTCACAATGGTGAAGATATCGTGATGATGATAATGATGATGATGATGATGATGATGATGATGATGATGTCATAATGATAATGTTGTCACAAAAGTGAGAATGTCATAATGGTTTTCATGTCATAATGGTGATGATGTCATAATAGTGATGATGTCACAATGGTGAAGATATGATGATGATGATGATGATGATGATGGTGGTGGTGATGATGATGTTGATGATGATGATGATGTCATAATGTTAATGTTGTCACAATAGTGATAATGTCATAATGGTGTTCATGTCTTAATGTTGATGATGTCATAATAGTGAATATGTCATAATGATGATGATGATGATGATGATGATGATGATGATGATGATGATGATGATGATGATGATGATGATGATGATGATGTTGAAGTCATAATGATAATGTCACAAAAGTGATAATGTCATAATGGTTTTCATGTCATAATGGTGATGATGTCATATTAGTGATTATATCACAATGTTGAAGATATGATGATGATGATGATGATGATGATGATGTAAATGTTTTCACAATAGTGATAATGTCATAATGGTGTTCATGTCTTAATGTTCATGATGTCATAATAGTGATGATGTCACAATGGTGAAGATATGATGATGATGATGATGATGATGATGATGATGATGATGATGATGATGATGATGATGTCATAATGTTAATGTTGTCACAATAGTGATAATGTCATAATGGTGTTCATGTATTAATGTTGATGATGTCAT
>NC_086451.1:155094732-155099732 GCF_028390025.1 Pseudophryne corroboree | reverse complement strand
ATAATGATAATGATGTCACAATAGTTATAATGTCATAATGGTTTTCATGTCATAATGGTGATGATGTCATAATATCGATGATATCACAATGTTGAATATATGATGATGATGATGATGATGATGATGATGATGATGATGATGTCATAATGTTAATGTTGTCACAACAGTGATAATGTCATAATGGTGTTCATGTCTTAATGTTGATGATGTCATAATAGTGATGATGTCAAAATGAAGATGATGATGATGATGATGATGATGATGATGATGATGATGTAATAATGTTAATGTTGTCACAATAGTTATAATGTCATAATGGTGTGCATGTCTTAATGTTGATGATGTCATAATAGTGATGATGTCACAATAGTGAAGATATGATGATGATGATGATGTAATAATGCTAATGTTGTCACAAGAGTGATAAAGTCATAATGGTGTGCATGTCTTAATGTTGATGATGTCATAATAGTGATGATGTCACAATGGTGAAGATATCCTAATAAAGGTGATGATGATGATGCTGATGATGATGATGATGTCATCATAATGATAATGTTGTCACAAAAGTGATAATGTCTTCATGGTTTTCATGTCATAATGGTGATGATGTCATAATAGCAATGATATCACAATGTTGAATATATGATGATGATGATGATGATGATGATGACGACGATGATGATGATGATGATGATGATGATGATGATGTCATAATGATAATGTTGTCACAAAAGTGAGAATGTCATAATGGTTTTCATGTCATAATGGTGATGATGTCATAATAGTGATGATATCACAATGTTGAAGATAGCATGATGATGATGATGATGATGATGATGATGATGATGATGATGATGATGTCATAATGTTAATGTTGTCACAATAGGGATAATGGCATAATGGTGTTCATGTCTTAATGTTGATGATGTCATAATAGTGATGATGTCACAATGGAGAAGATATCTTAATAATGATGATGATGATGATGATGATGATGTCATAATGATAATGTTGTCACAAAAGTGATAATGTCATAATGGTTTTCATGTCATAATGGTGATGATGTCATAATAGCGATGATATCACAATGTTGAATATATCATGATGATGATGATGATGATGATGATGATGATGATGATGATGTCATCATAATGTTAATGTTGTCACAATAGTTATAATGTCATAATGGTGTGCATGTCTTAATGTTGATGATGTCATAATAGTGATGATGTCACAATGATGATGATGATGATGATAATGATGATGATGATGATGATGATGATGATGATGTAATAATGTTAATGTTGTCACAATAGTAATAATGTCATAATGGTGTGCATGTCTTAATGTTGATGATATCATAATAGTGATGATGTCACAATAATGATGATGATGATGATGATGTAATAATGTTAATGTTGTCACAATAGTTATAATGTCATAATGGTGTGCATGTCTTAATATTGATGATGTCATAATAGTGATGATGTCACAATGGTGAAGATATGATGATGATGATGATGATGATGTTGATGATGATGTCATAATGTTAATGGTGTCACAATAGTGACAATGTCATAATGGTGTTCATGTCTTAATGTTGATGATGTCATAATAGTGATGATGTCACAATGGTGAACATATCATGATGATGCTGACGATGATGATGATGATGATGATGATGATGAATTCATAATGATAATGTTGTCACAGTATTAATAATGTCATAATGGTTTTCATGTCATAATGGTGATGATGTCATAATAGTGATGATATCACAATGTTGAAGATATCATGATGATGATGATGATGTCATAATGTTAATGTTGTCACAATAGTGATAATGTCATAATGGTGTTCATGTCCTAATGTTGATGATGTCATAATAGTGATGATGTCACAATGGAGAATATATCATAATGATGATGATGATGATGATGATGATGATGATGATGATGATGATGATGATGATGATGTCATAATGATAATGATGTCACAAAAGTTATAATGTCATAATGGTTTTCATGTCATAATGGTGATGATGTCATAATATCGATGATATCACAATGTTGAATATATGATGATGATGATGATGATGATGATGATGATGATGTCATAATGTTAATGTTGTCACAACAGTGATAATGTCATAATGGTGTTCATGTCTTAAAGTTGATGATGTCATAATAGTGATGATGTCAAAATGAAGATGATGATGATGATGATGAGGATGATGATGAGGATGATGATTATGATGATGATGTAATAATGTTAATGTTGTCACAATAGTTATAATGTCATAATGGTGTGCATGTCTTAATGTTGATGATGTCATAATAGTGATGATGTCACAATAGTGAAGATATGATGATGATGATGATGATGATGATGATGATGATGATGATGATGATGTTATAATAATGTAATGTTGTCACAATAGTTATAATGTCATAATGGTGTGCATGTCTTAATGTTGATGATGTCACAATGGTGATGATGTTACAATGGTTAAGATATCATAATGATGATGATGATGATGATGATGATGATGATGATGTCATAATGATAATGTTGTCACAATAGTGATAATGTCATAGTGTTGTTCATGTCATAATGGTGATGATGTCATAATAATGATGATGTTACAATAGTGAAGATATCATAATTGTGATGATGGTGATGATGATGATGATGATGATGTCATAATGATAATGTTATCACAATAGTGATAATGTCATAATGGTGTTCATGTCATAATGGTGATGATGTCATAATAATGATGATGTTACAATAGTGAAGATATCATAATTGTGATGATGGTGATGATGATGATGATGTCATAATGATAATGTTGTCACAATAGTGATAATGTCATAATGTTGTTCATGTTATAATGGTGATGATGTCATAATAGTGATGATGTCACAATGGTAAATATATAATAATTGTGATGATGATGATGATGATGATGATGATGATGATGAAGATGATGTCATAATGATAATGTTGTCACAATAGTGATAATGCCATATTGGTGTTCATGTCATAATGGTGATGATGTCATAATAGTGATGATGTTACAATAGTGAAGATATCATAATTGTGATGATGATGATGATGATGATGATGATGATGATGATGTCATAATGATAATGTTGTCACAATAGTGATATTGTCATAATGGTGTTCATGTCATAATGGTGATGATGTCATAATAGTGATGATGTTACAATGGTTAAGATATCATAATTGTAATGATGATGATGATGATGATGATGATGATGATGATGATGATGATGATGATGTCATAATGATAATGTTGTAACAATAGTGATAATGTCATATTGTTGTTCATGTCATAATGGTGATGCTGTCATAATAGTGATGATGTCACAATGGTGAAGATATCATAATTGTGGTGATGATGATGATGATGATGATGATGATGATGTCATAATGATAATGTTGTCACAATAGTGATAATGTGATAATGGTGTTCATGTCACAATGGTGATGTTTTCATAATAGTGATGATGTCACAATGGTGAAGATATCATAATTGTGATGATGATGATGATGATGATGATGATGATGATGATGATGATGATGATGATGATGATGTCATAATGATAATGTTGTCACAATAGTGATAATGTCATAATGGTGATCATGTCATAATGGTGATGATGTCACAATGGTGATGATGTTACAATGGTTAAGATATCATAATGATGATGATGATGATGATGATGATGATGATGATGTCATAATGATAATGTTGTCACAATAATGATAATGTCATATTGTTGTTCATGTCATAATGGTGATGATGTCACAATGGTGAATATATCATAATTGTGATGATGATGATGATGATGATGATGATGATGATGATGATGATGATGATGTCATAATGATAATGTTGTCACAATAGTGATAATGTCATAATGGTGTTCATGTCATAATGGTGATTATGTCATAATAATGATGATGTTACAATAGTGAAGATATCATAATTGTGATGATGATGATGATGATGATGTCATAATGATAATGTTGTCACAATAGTGATAATGCCATAATGGTGTTCATGTCATAATGGTGATGATGTCATAATAGTGATGATGTTACAATAGTGAAGATATCATAATTGTGATGATGATGATGATGATGCTGATGATGATGATGATGTCATAATGATAATATTGTAACAATAGTGATAATGTCCATAATGATGTTCATGTCATAATGGTGATGATGTCATAATAGTGATGATGCCACAATGGTGAAGATATCATAATTGTGATGATGATGATGTCATAATGATAATGTTTTCACAATAGTGATAATGTCATAAAGTTGTTCATGTTATAATGGTGATGATGTCATAATAGTGGTGATGTCACAACGGTGAATATATCATAATTGTGATGATGATGATAATGATGATGATGATGATATTGTAACAATAGTGATAATGTCCATAATGAAGTTCATATCATAATGGTGATGATGTCATAATAGTGATAATGTCACAATGGTGAATATATCATAATTGTGATGATGATGATGATGATGATGATGATGATGTCATAATGATAATGTTGTCACAATAGTGATAATGTCATAATAGTGTTCATGTCATAATGGTGATGCTGTCATAATAGTGATGATGTCACAATGGTGAAGATATCATAATTGTGATGAAAATAATGATTATGATGACGATGATGATGATGTCATAATGATAATGTTGTCACAATAGTGATAATGTCATAATGGTGTTCATGTCATAATGGTGATAATGTCATAATAGTGATGATGTCACAATGGTGAATATATCATAATTGTGATGATGATGATGATGATGATGTCATAATGATAATGTTGTCACAATAGGATAATGTCATAATGGTGTTCATGTCATAATGGTGATGATGTCATAATAGTGATGATGTTACAATGGTTAAGATATCATAATTGTGATGATGATGATG
>NC_086451.1:154987232-154989732 GCF_028390025.1 Pseudophryne corroboree | reverse complement strand
GATGATGTTGTAACAATAGTGATAATGTCATATTGTTCTTCATGTCATAATGGTGATGCTGTCATAATAGTGATGATGTCACAATGGTGAATATAACATAATTGTGATGATGATGATGATGATGATGATGATGATGATGATGTCATAATGATAATGTTGTCACAATAGTGATAATGTCATAATGGTGTTCATGTCATAATGGTGATGATGTCATAATAGTGATGATGTTACAATGGTTAAGATATCATAATTGTGATGATGCTGATGATGATGATGATGATGATGATGATGATGATGAAGATGTCATAATGATAATGTTGTCACAATAGTGATAATGTCATAATGGTGTTCATGTCATAATGGTGATAATGTCATAATAGTGATGATGTCACAATGGTGAATATATCATAATTGTGATGATGATGATGATGATGATGATGATGATGATGATGTCATAATGATAATGTTGTCGCAATAGTGATAATGTCATAATGGTGTTCATGTCATAATGGTGATGATGTCATAATAGTGATGATGTTACAATAGTGAAGATATCATAATTGTGATGATGATGAAGATGATGATGATGATGATGATGATGATGATGATATTGTAACAATAGTGATAATGTCCATAATGAAGTTCATGTCATAATGGTGATGATGTCATAATAGTGATGATGTCACAATGGTGAATATATCATAATTGTGATGATGATGATGATGATGATGATGATGTCATAATGATAATGTTATCACAATAGTGATAATGTCATAATGGTGTTTATATCATAATGGTGATGATGTCATAATAATGATGATGTTACAATAGTGAAGATATCATAATTGTGATGATGATGATGATGATGATGATGATGATGATGATGATGATGATGATGATGATGTCATAATGATAATGTTGTCATAATAGTAATAATGTCATAATGTTGTTCATGTTATAATGGTGATGATGTCATAATAGTGATGATGTCACAAAATTATAAATATATCATAATTGTGATGATGATGATGATGATGATGATGATGATGATGATAATATTGTAACAATAGTGATAATATCCATAATGATGTTCATGTCATAATGGTGATGATGTCATAATAGTGATGATGTCACAATGGTGAATATATCATAATTGTGATGATGATGATGATGATGATGTCATAATGATAATGTTGTCACAATAGTGATAATGTCATAATGGTGTTCATGTCATAATGGTGATGATGTCATAATAGTGATAATGTTACAATGGTGAAGATATCATAATTGTGATGATGATGATGATGATGATGATGATGATGATGATGATGACGATGATGATGTCATAATGATAATGTTGTCACAATAGTGATAATGTCATAATGGTGTTCATGTCATAATGGTGATGATTTCATAATAGTGATGATGTCACAATGGTGAATATATC
Organism: Pseudophryne corroboree; assembly: GCF_028390025.1. NCBI lineage: Eukaryota > Metazoa > Chordata > Amphibia > Anura > Myobatrachidae > Pseudophryne > Pseudophryne corroboree. The sequence goes on along the minus strand of NC_086451.1, from coordinate 154,988,285 downwards.
ATAATTGTGATGATGATGATGTCATAATGATAATGTTGTCACAATAGTGATAATGTCATAATGGTGTTCATGTCATAATGGTGATGATGTCATAATAGTGATGATGTCACAATGGTGAAGATATCATAATTGTGATGAAAATAATGATTATGATGACGATGATGATGATGATGATGATGTCATAATGATAATGTTGTCACAATAGTGATAATGTCATAATGGTGTTCATGTCATAATGGTGATGATGTCATAATAGTGATGATGTTACAATAGTAAAGATATCATAATTGTGATGATGATGATGATGATGATGATGATGATGATGATGATGATGATGATATTGTAACAATAGTGATAATGTCCATAATGAAGTTCATGTCATAATGGTGATGATGTCATAATAGTGATGATGTCACAATGGTGAAGATATCATAATTGTGATGAAAATAATGATTATGATGACGATGATGATGATGATGATGATGATGATGATGATGATGTCACAATAGTGATAATATCATAATGGTGTTCATGTCATAATGGTGATGATGTAAAAATGGTGAAGATATCATCATAATTATGATGATGATGATGATGATGATGATGTCATAATGATAATGTTGTCACAATAGTGATATTGTCATAATGGTGTTCATGTCATAATGGTGATGATGTCATAATAGTGATGATGTTACAATGGTTAAGATATCATAATTGTGATGATGATGATGATGATGATGATGATGTCATAATGATAATGTTGTCACAATAGTGATAATGTCATATTGTTGTTCATGTCATAATGGTGATGATGTCACAATGGTGAATATATCATAATTGTGATGATGATGATGATGATGATGATGATGATGATGATGATGATGTCATAATGATAATGTTGTCACAATAGTGATAATGTCATAATGTTGTTCATGTTATAATGGTGATGATGTCATAATAGTGATGATGTCACAATGGTAAATATATCATAATTGTGATGATGATGATGATGATGATGATGATGATGATGATGATGTCATAATGATAATGTTG
>NC_086451.1:154969732-154974732 GCF_028390025.1 Pseudophryne corroboree | reverse complement strand
GCCACAATGGTGAAGATATCATAATTGTGATGAAAATAATGATTACGATGACGATGACGATGATGATGATGATGATGATGATGTCACAATAGTGATAATGTCATAATGGTGTTCATGTCATAATGGTGATGATGTCATAATAGTGATGATGTCACAATGGTTAAGATATCATAATGATGATGATGATGATGATGATGATGATGATGATGATGATGATGATGTCATAATGATAATGTTGTCACAATAGTGATAATGTCATAATGGTGTTCATGTCATAATGGTGATGATGTCATAATAGTGATGATGTCACAATGGTGAAGATATCATAATTGTGATGATGATGATGATGATGATGATGATGATGATGATGATGATGATGATGATGATGTCATAATGATAATGTTGTCACAATAGTGATAATGTCATAATGATGTTCATGTTATAATGGTGATGATGTCATAATAATGATGATGTTACAATAGTGAAGATATCGTAATTGTGATGATGATGATGATGATGTCATAATGATAATGTTGTCACAATAGTGATAATGTCATAATGGTGCTCATGTCATAATTGTGATGATGTCATAATAGTGATGATGTTACAATGGTTAAGATATCATAATGATGATGATGATGATGATGATGTCATAATGATAATGTTGTCACAATAGTGATAATGTCATAATGGTGTTCATGTCATAATGGTGATGATGTCATAATAGTGATGATGTTACAATAGTGAAGATATCATAATTGTGATGATGATGATGATGATGATGATGATGATATTGTAACAATAGTGATAATGTCCATAATGAAGTTCATGTCATAATGGTGATGATGTCATAATAGTGATGATGTCACAATGGTGAATATATCATAATTGTGATGATGATGATGATGATGATGATGATGATGTCATAGTGATAATGTTGTCACAATAGTGATAATTTCATAATGGTGTTCATGTCATAATGGTGATGATGTCATAATAGTGATGATGTCACAATGGTGAATATATCATAATTGTGGTGGTGATGATGATGATGATGATGATTATGATGATGATGTCATAATGATAATGTTGTCACAATAGTGATAATGTCATAATGGTGTTCATGTCATAATGGTGATGATGTCACAATGGTGAATATATCATAATTGTGATGATGATGATGATGATGATGATGATGATGATGTCATAATGATAATGTTGTCACAATAGTGATAATGTCATAATGGTGTTCATGTCATAATGGTGATGATGTCATAATAGTGATGATGTTACAATGGTTAAGATATCATAATTATGATGATGATGATGATGTTGATGATGATGATGTTGTTGATGATGATGATGATGATGATGATGATGTCATAATGATAATGTTGTAAAAATAGTGATAATGTCATATTGTTGTTCATGTCATAATGGTGATGCTGTCATAATAGTGATGATGTTACAATAGTGAAGATATCATAATTGTGATGATGATGATTATGATGATGATGTCATAATGATAATGTTGTCACAATAGTGATAATGTCATAATGGTGTTCATGTCATAATGGTGATAATGTCATAATAGTGATGATGTTACAATAGTGAAGATATCGTAATTGTGATGATGATGATGATGATGATGATGATGATTATGTCATAATGATAATGTTGTCACAATAGTGATAATGTCATAATGGTGCTCATGTCATAAGTGTAATGATGTCATAATAGTGATGATGTTACAATGGTTAAGATATCATAATTGTGATGAAAATAATGATTATGATGACGATGATGATGATGATGATGATGATGTCACAATAGTGATAATGTCATAATGGTGTTCATGTCATAATGGTGATGATGTCAAAATGGTGAAGATATCATCATAATTATGATGATGATGATGATGATGATGATGATGATGATGTCATAATGATAATGTTGTCACAATAGTGATATTGTCATAATGGTGTTCATGTCATAATGGTGATGATGTCATAATAGTGATGATGTTACAATGGTTAAGATATCATAATTGTGATGATGATGATGATGATGATGATGATGATGATGATGATGATGATGATGATGTCATAATGATAATGTTGTCACAATAGTGATAATGTCATATTGTTGTTCATGTCATAATGGTGATGATGTCACAATGGTGAATATATCATAATTGTGATGATGATGATGATGATGATGATGATGATGATGATGATGTCATAATGATAATGTTGTCACAATAGTGATAATGTCATAATGTTGTTCATGTTATAATGGTGATGATGTCATAATAGTGATGATGTCACAATGGTAAATATATCATAATTGTGATGATGATGATGATGATGATGATGATGTCATCATGATAATGTTGTCACAATAGTGATAATGTCATAATGTTGTTCATGTCATAATGGTGTTCATGTCATAATGGTGATGATGTCATAATGTTAATGTTGTCACAATAGTGATAATGTCATAATGGTGTTCATGTCATAATAGTGATGATGTCACAATGGTGAAGATATCATAATGATGATGATTATGATTATGATGATGATGATGATGATGTCATAATGACAATGTTGTCACAAAAGTGATAATGTCATAATGGTTTTCATGTCATAATGGTGATGATGTCATAATAGCGATGATATCACAATGTTGAATATATGATGATGATGATGATGATGATGATGTCATAATGTTAATGTTGTCACAATAGTGATAATGTCATAATGGTGTTCATGTCTTAATGTTGATGATGTCACAATGGTGAAGATATCATAATGATGATGATTATGATGATGATGATGATGATGATGATGATGATGATTATGATGATGATGTAATAATGTTAATGTTGTCACAATAGTGATAATGTCATAATGGTGTTCAAGTCTTAATATTGATGATGTCACAATGGTGAAGTTATGATGATGATGATTATGATGATGATGATGATTATGATGATGATGATGATGATGATGATGATGATGATGTCATAATAATAATGTTGTCACAAAAGTGATAATGTCATAATGGTGTTCATGTCATAATAGTGATGATGTCACAATGGTGAAGATATCATAATGATGATGATGATGATGATGATGATGATGATGATGATGTCATAATGACAATGTTGTCACAAAAGTGATAATGTCATAATGGTTTTCATGTCATAATGGTGATGATGTCATAATAGCGATGATATCACAATGTTGAATATATGATGATGATGATGATGATGATGATGATGTCATAATGTTAATGTTGTCACAATAGTGATAATGTCATAATGGTGTTCATGTCTTAATGTTGATGATGTCATAATAGTGATGATGTCACAATGGTAAAGATATCCTGATGATGATGATGATGATGATGATGATGATGATGATGATGATGTCATAATGACAATGTTGTCACAAAAGTGATAATGTCATAATGGTTTTCATGTCATAATGGTGATGATGTCATAATAGCGATGATATCACAATGTTGAATATATGATGATGATGATGATGATGATGATGATGATGATGATGATGATGTCATAATGTTAATGTTGTCACAATAGTGATAATGGTATAATGGTGTTCATGTCTTAATGTTGATGATGTCATAATAGTCATGATGTCACAATGGTGAAGATATCCTAATGATGATGATGATGATGATGTCATAATGTTAATGTTGTCACAATAGTTATAATGTCATAATGGGGTGCATGTCTTAATGTTGATGATGTCATAATAGTGAAGATGTCACAATGGTGAAGATATCATAATCATGATGATGATGATGATGATGATGATGATGATGATGATGATGACGTCATAATGATAATGTTGTCACAATAGTGATAATGTCATAATGGTTTTCATGTCATAATGGTGATGATGCCATACTAGTGATGATATCACAATGTTGAAGATAGCATGATGATGATGATGATGATGATGATTATGATGATGATGATGATGATGATGATGTCATAATGTTATTATTGTCACAATAGTGATAATGTCATAATGGTGTTCATGTCTTAATGTTGATGATGTCATAATAGTGATGATGTCACAATGGTGAAGATATCCTAATGATGATGATGATGATGATGATGATGATGATGATGACATAATGTTAATGTTGTCACAATAGTGATAATGTCATAATGTTGTGCATGTCTTAATGTTGATGATGTCATAATAGTGATGATGTCACAATGGTGAAGATATGATGATGATGATGATGATGATGATGATGATGATGTAATAATGTTAATGTTGTCACAATAGTGATAATGTCATAATGGTGTTATAGTCTTAATATTGATGATGTCACAATGGTGAAGATATGATGATGATGATGATGATGATGATGATGATGATGATGATGATGATGATGATGATGATGATGCCATACTAGTGATGATATCACAATGTTGAAGATAGCATGATGATGATGATGATGATGATGATGATGATGATGATGATGATGATGATGATGTCATAATGTTATTATTGTCACAATAGTGATAATGTCATAATGGTGTTCATGTCTTAATGTTGATGATGTCATAATAGTGATGATGTCACAATGGTGAAGATATCCTAATGATGATGATGATGATGATGATGATGATGATGATGATGACATAATGTTAATGTTGCCACAATAGTTATAATGTCATAATGGTGTGCATGTCTTAATGTTGATGATGTCATAATAGTGATGATATCACAATGATGAAGATATCATGATGATGACGACGATGATGATGATTATGATGTGACAATGTTAATGTTGTCACAATAGTGATAATGTCATAATGGTGTTCATGTCTTAATGTTGATGCTGTCATAATAGTGATAATGTTACAATGGTGAAGATATCATGATGAAGATGATGATGATGATGATGATGATGATGATGATGTCATAATGTTAATGTTTTCACAATAGTGAAAATGT
>NC_086451.1:154907232-154914732 GCF_028390025.1 Pseudophryne corroboree | reverse complement strand
ATGTCATAATAATGATGATGTTACAATAGTGAAGATATCGTAATTGTGATGATGATGATGATGATGATGATGATGATTATGTCATAATGATAATGTTGTCACAATAGTGATAATGTCATAATGGTGCTCATGTCATAATTGTGATGATGTCATAATAGTGATGATGTTACAATGGTTAAGATATCATAATGATGATGATGATGTCATAATGATAATGTTGTCACAATAGTGATAATGTCATAATGGTGTTCATGTCATAATGGTGATGATGTCATAATAGTAATGATGTTACAATAGTGAAGATATCATAATTGTGATGATGATGATGATGATGATGATGATGATATTGTAACAATAGTGATAATGTCCATAATGAAGTTCATGTCATAATGGTGATGATGTCATAATAGTGATGATGTCACAATGGTGAATATATCATAATTGTGATGATGATGATGATGATGATGATGATGTCATAGTGATAATGTTGTCACAATAGTGATAATTTCATAATGGTGTTCATGTCATAATGGTGATGATGTCATAATAGTGATGATGTCACAATGGTGAATATATGATAATTGTGGTGGTGATGATGATGATGATGATGATTATGATGATGATGTCATAATGATAATGTTGTCACAATAGTGATAATGTCATAATGGTGTTCATGTCATAATGGTGATGATGTCACAATGGTGAATATATCATAATTGTGATGATGATGATGATGATGATGATGATGATGATGATGTCATAATGATAATGTTGTCACAATAGTGATAATGTCATAATGGTGTTCATGTCATAATGGTGATGATGTCATAATAGTGATGATGTTACAATGGTTAAGATATCATAATTATGATGATGATGATGTTGATGATGATGATGTTGATGATGATGATGATGATGATGATGATGATGTTATAATGATAATGTTGTAAAAATAGTGATAATGTCATATTGTTGTTCATGTCATAATGGTGATGCTGTCATAATAGTGATGATGTTACAATAGTGAAGATATCATAATTGTGATGATGATGATTATGATGATGATGTCATAATGATAATGTTGTCACAATAGTGATAATGTCATAATGGTGTTCATGTCATAATGGTGATAATGTCATAATAGTGATGATGTTACAATAGTGAAGATATCGTAATTGTGATGATGATGATGATGATGATGATGATGATGATGATGATGATGATGATGATGATTATGTCATAATGATAATGTTGTCACAATAGTGATAATGTCATAATGGTGCTCATGTCATAATTGTGATGATGTCATAATAGTGATGATGTTACAATGGTAAAGATATCATAATTGTGATGAAAATAATGATTATGATGACGATGATGATGATGATGATGATGATGATGATGTCACAATAGTGATAATGTCATAATGGTGTTCATGTCATAATGGTGATGATGTCAAAATGGTGAAGATATCATCATAATTATGATGATGATGATGATGTCATAATGATAATGTTGTCACAATAGTGATATTGTCATAATGGTGTTCATGTCATAATGGTGATGATGTCATAATAGTGATGATGTTACAATGGTTAAGATATCATAATTGTGATGATGATGATGATGATGATGATGATGATGATGATGTCATAATGATAATGTTGTCACAATAGTGATAATGTCATATTGTTGTTCATGTCATAATGGTGATGATGTCACAATGGTGAATATATCATAATTGTGATGATGATGATGATGATGATGATGATGATGATGATGATGATGATGATGATGATGATGATGATGATGTCATAATGTTAATGTTGTCACAATAGTGATAATGTCATAATGGTGTTCATGTCATAATAGTGATGATGTCACAATGGTGAAGATATCATAATGATGATGATTATGATGATGATGATGATGATGATGATGATGATGATGATGTCATAATGACAATGTTGTCACAAAAGTGATAATGTCATAATGGTTTTCATGTCATAATGGTGATGATGTCATAATAGCGATGATATCACAATGTTGAATATATGATGATGATGATGATGATGATGATGATGATGATGATGTCATAATGTTAATGTTGTCACAATAGTGATAATGTCATAATGGTGTTCATGTCTTAATGTTGATGATGTCACAATGGTGAAGATATCATAATGATGATGATTATGATGATGATGATGATGATGATGATTATGATGATGATGTAATAATGTTAATGTTGTCACAATAGTGATAATGTCATAATGGTGTTCAAGTCTTAATATTGATGATGTCACAATGGTGAAGTTATGATGATGATGATTATGATGATGATGATGATGATGATGATGATGATGATTATGATGATGATGATGATGATGATGATGATGATGATGATGATGATGTCATAATAATAATGTTGTCACAAAAGTGATAATGTCATAATGGTTTTCATGTCATAATGGTGATGATGTCATAATAGTGTTGATATCACAATGTTGAAGATATCATGATGATGATGATGATGATGATGATGATGATGATGATGATGATGATGTCATAATGTTAATGTTGTCACAATAGTGATAATGTCATAATGGTGTTCATGTCATAATAGTGATGATGTCACAATGGTGAAGATATCATAATGATGATGATTATGATGATGATGATGATGATGATGATGTCATAATGACAATGTTGTCACAAAAGTGATAATGTCATAATGGTTTTCATGTCATAATGGTGATGATGTCATAATAGCGATGATATCACAATGTTGAATATATGATGATGATGATGATGATGATGATGTCATAATGTTAATGTTGTCACAATAGTGATAATGTCATAATGGTGTTCATGTCTTAATGTTGATGATGTCATAATAGTGATGATGTCACAATGGTAAAGATATCCTGATGATGATGATGATGATGATGATGATGATGATGATGATGATGTCATAATGACAATGTTGTCACAAAAGTGATAATGTCATAATGGTTTTCATGTCATAATGGTGATGATGTCATAATAGCGATGATATCACAATGTTGAATATATGATGATGATGATGATGATGATGATGATGATGATGTCATAATGTTAATGTTGTCACAATAGTGATAATGGTATAATGGTGTTCATGTCTTAATGTTGATGATGTCATAATAGTCATGATGTCACAATGGTGAAGATATCCTAATGATGATGATGATGATGATGTCATAATGTTAATGTTGTCACAATAGTTATAATGTCATAATGGGGTGCATGTCTTAATGTTGATGATGTCATAATAGTGAAGATGTCACAATGGTGAAGATATCATAATCATGATGATGATGATGATGATGATGATGATGATGATGACGTCATAATGATAATGTTGTCACAATAGTGATAATGTCATAATGGTTTTCATGTCATAATGGTGATGATGCCATACTAGTGATGATATCACAATGTTGAAGATAGCATGATGATGATGATGATGATGATGATGTAATAATGTTAATGTTGTCACAATAGTGATAATGTCATAATGGTGTTATAGTCTTAATATTGATGATGTCACAATGGTGAAGATATGATGATGATGATGATGATGATGATGATGATGATGATGCCATACTAGTGATGATATCACAATGTTGAAGATAGCATGATGATGATGATGATGATGATGATGATGATGATGATGATGATGATGATGATGTCATAATGTTATTATTGTCACAATAGTGATAATGTCATAATGGTGTTCATGTCTTAATGTTGATGATGTCATAATAGTGATGATGTCACAATGGTGAAGATATCCTAATGATGATGATGATGATGATGATGATGATGATGATGATGATGATGACATAATGTTAATGTTGCCACAATAGTTATAATGTCATAATGGTGTGCATGTCTTAATGTTGATGATGTCATAATAGTGATGATATCACAATGATGAAGATATCATGATGATGACGACGATGATGATGATTATGATGTGACAATGTTAATGTTGTCACAATAGTGATAATGTCATAATGGTGTTCATGTCTTAATGTTGATGCTGTCATAATAGTGATAATGTTACAATGGTGAAGATATCAAGATGATGATGATGATGATGATGATGATGATGTCATAATGTTAATGTTTTCACAATAGTGAAAATGTCATAATGGTGTTCAAGTCTTAATGTTGATGATGTCACAATGGTGAAGATATGATGATGATGATGATGATGATGTCATAATGTTATTATTGTCACAATAGTGATAATGTCATAATGGTGTTCATGTCTTAATGTTGATGATGTCATAATAGTGATGATGTCACAATGGTGAAGATATCCTAATGATGATGATGATGATGATGATGATGATGATGATGACAATAATGTTAATGTTGCCACAATAGTTATAATGTCATAATGGTGTGCATGTCTTAATGTTGATGATGTCATAATAGTGATGATATCACAATGATGAAGATATCATGATGATGACGACGATGATGATGATTATGATGTGATAATGTTAATGTTGTCACAATAGTGATAATGTCATAATGGTGTTCATGTCTTAATGTTGATGCTGTCATAATAGTGATAATGTTACAATGGTGAAGATATCATGATGATGATGATGATGATGATGATGATGATGTCATAATGTTAATGTTTTCACAATAGTGAAAATGTCATAATGGTGTTCAAGTCTTAATGTTGATGATGTCACAATGGTGAAGATATCATGATGATGATGAGGATGATGTTGATGATGATGATGATGATGATGATGATGATGATGATGGCATAATGATAATGTTGTCACAAACGTGATAATGTCATAATGGTTTTCATGTCATAATGGTGATGATGTCATAATAGTGATAATATCACAATGTTGAAGATATGATGATGATGATGATGATGATGATGATGATGATGATGATATTGTAACAATAGTGATAATGTCCATAATGAAGTTCATGTCATAATGGTGATGATGTCATAATAGTGATGATGCCACAATGGTGAAGATATCATAATTGTGATGAAAATAATGATTACGATGATGATGATGATGATGATGTCACAATAGTGATAATGTCATAATGGTGTTCATGTCATAATGGTGATGATGTCATAATAGTGATGATGTCACAATGGTGAAGATATCATGATGATGATGATGATGATGATGATGATGATGATGATGATGTCATAATGATAATGTTGTCACAATAGTGATAATGTCATAATGGTGATCATGTCATAATGGTGATAATGTCATAATAGTGATGATGTCACAATGGTGAATATATCATAATTGTGATGATGATGATGATGATGATGATGATGATGATGATGTCATAATGATAATGTTGTCGCAATAGTGATAATGTCATAATGGTGTTCATGTTATAATGGTGATGATGTCATAATAGTGATGATGTTACAATAGTGAAGATATCATAATTGTGATGATGATGATGATGATGATGTCATAATGATAATGTTGTCATAATGGTGTTCATGTCATAATGGTGTTCATGTCATAATGGTGATGATGTCATAATAGTGATGATGTCACAATGGTGAATATATCATAATTGTGATGATGATGATGATGATGACGATGATGTCATAATGATAATGTTGTAACAATAGTGATAATGTCATATTGTTGTTCATGTCATAATGGTGATGATGTCACAATGGTGAATATATCATAATTGTGATGATGATGATGATGATGATGATGATGATGATGATGATGATGATGTCATAATGATAATGTTGTCACAATAGTTATAATGTCATAATGGTGTTCATGTCATAATGGTGATGATGTCATAGTAGTGATGATGTCACAATGGTGAAGATATCATAATTGTGATGATGATGATGATGATGATGATGTTGATGATGATGATGATGATGATGATGATGATGATGATGATGATGATGTCATAATGTTAATGTTGTCACAATAGTGATAATGTCATAATTGTGATGATAATGAATATGATGATGATGATGATGATGTCATAATGATAATGTCGTCACAATAGTGATAATGTCATAATGGTGTTCATGTTATAATGGTGATGATGTCATAATAATGATGATGTTACAATAGTGAAGATATCGTAATTGTGATGATGATGATGATGATGATGATGATGATGATGATGATGATGATGATGATGATGTCATAATGATAATGTTGTCACAATAGTGATAATGTCATAATGGTGCTCATGTCATAATTGTGATGATGTCATAATAGTGATGATGTTACAATGGTTAAGATATCATAATGATGATGATGATGATGATGATGATGATGATGATGTCATAAAGATAATGTTGTCACAATAGTGATAATGTCATAATGGTGTTCATGTCATAATGGTGATGATGTCATAATAGTGATGATGTTACAATAGTGAAGATATCATAATTGTGATGATGATGATAATGATGATGATGATGATGATATTGTAACAATAGTGACAATGTCCATAATGAAGTTCATGTCATAATGGTGATGATGTCTTAATAGTGATGATGTCACAATGGTGAATATATCATAATTGTGATGATGATGATGATGATGATGATGATGATGATGTCATAATGATAATGTTGTCACAATAGTGATAATGTCATAATGGTGATAATGTCATAATAGTGATGATGTCACAATGGTGAATATATAATAATTGTGATGATGATGATGATGATAATAATAATGATGATGATGATGATGATGATGATGATGATGTCATAATGATAATGTTGTCACAATAGTGATAATGTCATAATGGTGTTCATGTCATAATGGTGATAATGTCATAATAGTGATGATGTCACAATGGTAAATATATCATAATTGTGATGATGATGATGATGATGATGATGATGATGATGATGATGATGATGATAATAATGATGTCATAATGATAATGTTGTCACAATAGTGATAATGTCATAATGGTGTTCATGTCATAATGGTGATGATGTCATAATAGTGATGATGTTACAATAGTGAAGATATCATAATTGTGATGATGATGATGATGATGATAGTGATGATGATGATGATGATAATATTGTAACAATAGTGATAATGCCCATAATGAAGTTCATGCATAATGGTGATGATGTCATAATAGTGATGATGTCACAATGGTGAATATATCATAATTGTGATGATGATGATGATGATGATGATGATGTCATAATGATAATGTTGTCACAATAGTGATAATGTCATAATGGTGTTCATGTCATAATGGTGATGATGTCATAATAGTGATGATGTTACAATGGTTAAGATATCATAATTGTGATGATGATGATGATGATGATGATGATGATGATGATGATGATAATGTCATAATGATAATGTTGTAACAATAGTGATAATGTCATATTGTTCTTCATGTCATAATGATGATGCTGTCATAATAGTG
>NC_086451.1:154707232-154709732 GCF_028390025.1 Pseudophryne corroboree | reverse complement strand
TGATGTCATAATGATAATGTTGTCACAAAAGTGAGAATTTCATAATGGGTTTCATGTCATAATGGTGATGATGTCATAATAGTGATGATATCACAATGTTGAAGATATCATGATGATGATGATGATGATGATGATGATGTCATAATGTTAATGTTGTCACAATAGTGATAATGTCATAATGGTGTTCATGTCTTATTGTTGATGATGTTATAATAGTGATGATGTCACAATGGAGAAGATATCATAATGATGATGATGATGATGATGATGATGATGATGATGATGATGATGATGATGTCATAATGATAATGTTGTCACAAAAGTGATAATGTCATAATGGTTTTCATGTCATAATGGTGATGATGTCATAATAGCGATGATATCACAATGTTGAATATATCATGATGATAAAGATGATGATGATGATGATGATGATGATGATGATGTCATAATGTAAATGTTGTCACAATAGTTATCATGTCATAATGGTTTTAATGTCTTAATGTTGATGATGTCATAATAGTGATGATGTCACAATGATGATGATGATGATGATGATGATGATGATGATGATGATGATGATGATGATGTAATAATGTTAATGTTGTCACAATAGTTATAATGTCATAATGGTGTGCATGTCTTAATGTTGATGATGTCATAATAGTGATGATGTCTCAATAGTGAAGATATCATAATGATGATGATGATGATGATGATGATGATGATGTCATAATGATAATGTTGTCACAAAAGTGATAATGTCATAATGGTGTGCATGTCTTAATATTGATGATGTCATAATAGTGATGATGTCACAATGGTGAAGATATGATGATGATGATGATGATGATGATGATGATGTAATAATGTTAATGTTGTCACAATAGTTATAATGTCATAATGGTGTGCATGTCTTAATGTTAATGATGTCATAATAGTGATGATGTCACAATGGTGAAGATATCATAATGATGATGATCATGATGATGATGATGTCATAATGTTAATGTTGTCACAATAGTGATAATGTCATAATGGTGTTCATGTCTTAATGTCGATGATGTCATAACAGTGATGATGTCACAATGGTGAAGATATCATGATGATGATGATGACGATGATGACGATGACGATGATGACGATGACGATGATGATGATGATGATGATGATGATGTCATAATGATAATGTTGTCACAAAAGTGAGAATTTCATAATGGTTTTCATGTCATAATGGTGATGATGTCATAATAGTGATGATATCACAATGTTGAAGATATGATGATGATGATGATGATGATGATGATGATGATGATGATGATGTCATAATGTTAATGTTGTCACAATAGTGATAATGTCATAATGGTGTTCATGTCTTAATGTTGATGATGTCATAATAGTGATGATATCACAATGTTGAAGATATCATCATGATGATGATGATGATGATGATGATGATGATGATGATGATGAGGAGGTCATAATTATAATGTTGTCACAATAGTGATAATGTCATAATGGTGTTCATGTATTAATGTTGATGATGTCATAATAGTGATGATGTCACAATGGTGAAGATATCATAGTGATGATGGTGATGATGATGATGATGATGATGATGATGATGATGATGTCATAATGATAATGTTGTCACAAAAGTGAGAATTTCATAATGGTTTTCATGTCATAATGGTGATGATGTCATAATAGTGATGATATCACAATGTTGAAGATATGATGATGATGATGATGATGATGATGATGTCATAATGTTAATGTTGTCACAATAGTGATAATGTCATAATGGTGTTCATGTCTTAATGTTGATGATGTCATAATAGTGATGATATCACAATGTTGAAGATATCATGATGATGATGATGATGATGATGATGATGATGATGATGATGATGATGATGTCATAATGATAATGTTGTCACAAAAGTGAGAATTTCATAATGGTTTTCATGTCATAATGGTGATGATGTCATAATAGTGATGATATCACAATGTTGAAGATATGATGATGATGATGATGATGATGATGATGATGATGATGATGATGATGATGATGATGTCATAATGATAATGTTGTCACAAAAGTGATAATGTCATAATGGTTTTCATGTCATAATGGTGATGATGTCATAATAGTGATGATATCACAATGTTGAAGATATCATGATGATGATGATGATGATGATGATGATGATGATGATGATGAGGAGGTCATAATTATAATGTTGTCACAATAGTGATAATGTCATAATGGTGTTCATGTATTAATGTTGATGATGTCATAATAGTGATGATGTCACAATGGTGAAGATATCATAGTGATGATGGTGATGATGATGATGATGATGATGATGATGTCATAATGATAATGTTGTCACAATAGTGATAATGTCATAATAGTGTTCATGTCATAATGGTGATGATGTCATAATAGTGATGATGTTACAATGGTTTTCATGTCATAATAGTGATGATATCACAA
>NC_086451.1:154684732-154687232 GCF_028390025.1 Pseudophryne corroboree | reverse complement strand
TGATGTCACAGTGTTGAATATATCATGATGATGATGATGATGATGATGATGATGATGATGATGATGATGATGATGATGATGATGATGTTGAAGATGATGATTTCATAATGTTAATGTTGTCACAAGAGTGATAAAGTCATAATGGTGTGCATGTCTTAATGTTGATGATGTCATAATAGTGATGATGTCAAAATGGTGAAGATATCCTAATGATGGTGATGATGATGATGATGATGATGATGATGTCATAATGATAATGTTGTCACAAAAGTGATAATGTCTTCATGGTTTTCATGTCATAATGGTGATGATGTCATAATAGCGATGATATCACAATGTTGAATATATCATGATGATGATGATGATGATGATGATGTCATAATGTTAATGTTGTCACAATAGTGATAATGTCATAATGGTGTTCATGTCTTAATGTTGATGATGTCATAATAGTGATGATGTCACAATGGTAAAGATATCCTGATGATGATGATGGTGGTGATGATGATGATGATGATGATGATGATGATGATGATGATGATGATGATGACATAATGTTAATGTTGTCACAATAGCTATAATGTCATAATTGTGTGCATGTCTTAATGTTGATGATGTCATAACAGTGATGATGTCACAATGGTGAAGATATCATAATGATGATGATCATGATGATGATGTCATAATGATAATGTCACAATAGTGATATTGTCATAATGGTTTTCATGTCATAATGGTGATGATGTCATAATAGTGATGATATCACAATGTTGAAGATATCATGATGATGATGATGATGATGATGATGATGATGATGATGATGTCATAATGTTAATGGTGTCACAATAGTGATAATGTCATAATGGTGTTCATGTCTTTATGTTGATGATGTCATAATAGTGCTGATGTCACAATGGTGAAGATATCATGATGATGATGATGATGATGATGATGACGATGATGATGACGATGATGATGATGATGATGATGATGATGATGATGATGATGATGATGATGATGTCATAAAGATAATGTTGTCACAAAAGTGAGAATGTCATAATGGTTTCCATGTCATAATGGTGATGATGTCATAATAGTGATGATGTCACAATGGTGAAGATATGATGATGATGATGATGATGATGATGATGATGATGATGATGTCGATGATGATGTCATAATGTTAATGGTGTCACAATAGTGACAATGTCATAATGGTGTTCATGTCTTAATGTTGATGATGTCATAATAGTGATGATGTCACAATGGTGAAGATATCATGATGATGCTGACGATGATGATGATGACGATGATGATGATGATGATGATGATGTCATAATGTTAATGTCACAGTAGTGATAATGTAATAATGGTGTTCATGTCTTAATGGTGATGATGTCATAATAGTGATGATATCACAATGTTGAAGATATGATGATGATGATGATGATGATGATGATGATGATGATGATGATGATGATGATGATGATGATGATGTTATAATGTTAATGTCACAATAGTGATAATGTCATAATGGTGTTCATGTATTAATGTTGATGATGTCATAATAGTGATGATGTCACAATGGTGAAGATATCATAATGATGATGGTGATGATGATGATGATGATGATGATGATGATGATGATGATGATGATGATGATGATGTCATGATGATAATGTTGTCACAATAGTGATAATGTCATAATGTTTTTCATGTTATAATGGTGATGATGTCATAATAGTGATGATGTCACAGTGTTGAATATATCATGATGACGATGATGATGATGATGATGATGATGATGATGATGTTGAAGATGATGATTTCATAATGTTAATGTTGTCACAAGAGTGATAAAGTCATAATGGTGTGCATGTCTTAATGTTGATGATGTCATAATAGTGATGATGTCACAATGTTGAAGATATCATGATGAAGATGATGATGATGATGATGATGATTATGATGATGATGTCATAATGTTAATGGTGTCACAATAGTGATAATGTCATAATGGTGTTCATGTCTTAATGTTGATGATGTCATAATAGTGATGATGTCACAATGGTGAAGATATTGTGATGATGATGATGATGATGATGATGATGATGTCATAATGATAATGTTGTCACAAAAGTGAGAATGTCATAATGGTTTTCATGTCATAATGGTGATGATGTCATAATAGTGATGATGTCACAATGGTGAAGATATGATGATGATGATGATGATGATGATGTCATAATGTAAATGCTTTCACATAAGTGATAATGTCATAATGGTGTTCATGTCTTAATGTTGATGATGTCATAATAGTGATGATGTCACAATGTTGAAGATATCATGATGAAGATGATGATGATGATGATGATGATGATTATGATGATGATGTCATAATGTTAATGGTGTCACAATAGTGATAATGTCATAATGGTGTTCATGTCTTAATGTTGATGATGTCATAATAGTGATGATGTCACAATGGTGAAGATATTGT
>NC_086451.1:154649732-154652232 GCF_028390025.1 Pseudophryne corroboree | reverse complement strand
GATGATGATGATGATGTCATAATGATAATGTTGTCACAAAAGTGAGAATGTCATAATGGTTTCCATGTCATAATAGCGATGATGTCATAATAGCGATGATATCACAATGTTGAATATGTCATGATGATTATGATGATGATGATGATGTCATAATGTTAATGTCACAATAGTGATAATGTCATAATGGTGTGCATGTCTTAATATTGATGATGTCATAATAGTGATGATATCACAATGGTGAAGATATCATAATGATGATGGTGATGATGATGATGATGATGATGATGATGTCATAATGATAATGTTGTCACAAAACTGATAATGTCATAATGGTTTTCATGCCATAATGGTGATGATGTCATAATAGCGATGATATCACAATGTTGAATATATGATGATGATGATGATGATGATGATGATGATGATGATGATGATGATGATGATGATGTCTTAGTGTTAATGTTGTCACAATAGTGATAATGTCATAATGGTGTTCATGTCTTAATGTTGATGATGTCATAATAGTGATGATGTCACAATGGTGAATATATCATGATGATGATGATGATGATGATGATGATGATGTCATGATGATAATGTTGTCACAATAGTGATAATGTCATAATGTTTTTCATGTCATAATGGTGATGATGTCATAATAGTGATGATGTCACAGTGTTGAATATATCATGATGATGATGATGATGATGATGATGATGATGATGATGTTGAAGATGATGATTTCATAATGTTAATGTTGTCACAAGAGTGATAAAGTCATAATGGTGTGCATGTCTTAATGTTGATGATGTCATAATAGTGATGATGTCACAATGGAGAAAATATCTTGATGATGATGATGATGATGATGATGATGATGATGATGATGATGATGATGATGATGATGATGATGTCATAATGATAATGTTGTCACAAAAGTGATAATGTCATAATGGTTTTCATGTCATAATGGTGATGATGTCATAATAGTGATGATATCACAATGTTGAATATATCATGATGATGATGATGATGATGATGATGATGATGTCATCATAATGTTAATGTTGTCACAATAGTGATAATGTCATAATGGTGTGCATGTCTTAATATTGATGATGTCATAATAGGGATGATGTCACAATGGTGAAGATATCATGATGATGCTGACGATGATGATGATGATGATGATGATGATGATGATGATGTCATAATGTTAATGTTGTCACAATAGTGATAATGTCATAATGGTGTTCATGTCTTAATGTTGATGATGTCATAATAGTGATGATGTCACAATGGAGAAGATATCATAATGATGATGATGATGATGATGATGATGATGATGATGATGATGGTGATGATGTCATAATGATAATGTTGTCACAAAAGTGATAATGTCATAATGGTTTTCATGTCATAATAGCGATGATATCACAATGTTGAATATATCATGATGATGATGATGATGATGATGATGATGATGATGATGAAGAAGATGATGATGATGATGATGATGATGATGTCATAATGTAAATGTTGTCACAATAGTTATCATGTCATAATGGTTTTAATGTCTTAATGTTGATGATGTCATAATAGTGATGATGTCACAATGATGATGATGACGATGATGATGATGTCATAATGTTAATGTTGTCACAATAGTGATAATGTCATAATGGTGTTCATGTCTTAATGTTGATGATGTCATAATAGTGATGATGTCACAATGGAGAAGATATCATAATGATGATGATGATGATGATGATGATGATGATGTCATAATGATAATGTTGTCACAAAAGTGATAATGTCATAATGGTTTTCATGTTATAATGGTGATGATGTCATAATAGCGATGATATCACAATGTTGAATATATCATGATGATGATGATGATGATGATGATGATGATGATGATGATGATGATGATGATGATGTCATAATGTAAATGTTGTCACAATAGTTATCATGTCATAATGGTTTTAATGTCTTAATGTTGATGATGTCATAATAGTGATGATGTCACGATGATGATGATGATGATGATGATGATGTAATAATGTTAATATTGTCACAATAGTTATAATGTCATAATGGTGTGCATGTCTTAATGTTGATGATGTCATAATAGTGATGATGTCACAATAGTGAATATATCATAATGATGATGATGATGATGATGATGATGATGATGATTATGTCATAATGATAATGTTGTCACAAAAGTGATAATGTCATAATGGTGTGCATGTCTTAATATTGATGATGTCATAATAGTGATGATGTCACAATGGTGAAGATATGATGATGATGATGATGTCATAATGATAATGTTGTCACAAAAGTGATAATGTCATAATGGTTTTAATGTCATAATGGTGATGATGTCATAATAGTGATGATATCACAATGTTGAAGATATCATGATGAAGGTATGATGATGATGATGATGATGATGATGATGATGATGATGATGATGATGATGATGATTATG
>NC_086451.1:154642232-154644732 GCF_028390025.1 Pseudophryne corroboree | reverse complement strand
GATGATGATGATGATGTCATAATGTTAATGTCACAATAGTGATAATGTCATAATGGTGTGCATGTCTTAATATTGATGATGTCATAATAGTGATGATGTCACAATGGTGAAGATATGATGATGATGATGATGATGATGATGATGATGATGATGAAGATGATTATGTCATAATGATAATGTTGTTACTAAAGTGATAATGTCATAATGGTTTTCATGTCATAATAGCGATGATGTCATAATAGCGATGATATCACAATGTTGAATATGTCATGATGATTATGATGATGATGATGATGATGATGTCATAATGTTAATGTCACAATAGTGATAATGTCATAATGGTGTTCATGTCTTAATGTTGATGATGTCATAATAGCGATGATATCACAATGGTGAAGATATCATGATGATGATGACGATGACGATGATGATGATGATGATGATGATGATGATGATGATGATGATGTCATAATGATAATGTTGTCACAAAAGTGAGAATGTCATAATGGTTTCCATGTCATAATAGCGATGATGTCATAATAGCGATGATATCACAATGTTGAATATGTCATGATGATTATGATGATGATGATGATGTCATAATGTTAATGTCACAATAGTGATAATGTCATAATGGTGTGCATGTCTTAATATTGATGATGTCATAATAGTGATGATATCACAATGGTGAAGATATCATAATGATGATGGTGATGATGATGATGATGATGATGATGATGTCATAATGATAATGTTGTCACAAAACTGATAATGTCATAATGGTTTTCATGCCATAATGGTGATGATGTCATAATAGCGATGATATCACAATGTTGAATATATGATGATGATGATGATGATGATGATGATGATGATGATGATGATGATGATGATGTCTTAGTGTTAATGTTGTCACAATAGTGATAATGTCATAATGGTGTTCATGTCTTAATGTTGATGATGTCATAATAGTGATGATGTCACAATGGTGAATATATCATGATGATGATGATGATGATGATGATGATGATGTCATGATGATAATGTTGTCACAATAGTGATAATGTCATAATGTTTTTCATGTCATAATGGTGATGATGTCATAATAGTGATGATGTCACAGTGTTGAATATATCATGATGATGATGATGATGATGATGATGATGATGATGATGTTGAAGATGATGATTTCATAATGTTAATGTTGTCACAAGAGTGATAAAGTCATAATGGTGTGCATGTCTTAATGTTGATGATGTCATAATAGTGATGATGTCACAATGGAGAAAATATCTTGATGATGATGATGATGATGATGATGATGATGATGATGATGATGATGATGATGATGATGTCATAATGATAATGTTGTCACAAAAGTGATAATGTCATAATGGTTTTCATGTCATAATGGTGATGATGTCATAATAGTGATGATATCACAATGTTGAATATATCATGATGATGATGATGATGATGATGATGATGATGTCATCATAATGTTAATGTTGTCACAATAGTGATAATGTCATAATGGTGTGCATGTCTTAATATTGATGATGTCATAATAGGGATGATGTCACAATGGTGAAGATATCATGATGATGCTGACGATGATGATGATGATGATGATGATGATGATGATGATGATGATGTCATAATGTTAATGTTGTCACAATAGTGATAATGTCATAATGGTGTTCATGTCTTAATGTTGATGATGTCATAATAGTGATGATGTCACAATGGAGAAGATATCATAATGATGATGATGATGATGATGATGATGATGATGATGATGATGGTGATGATGTCATAATGATAATGTTGTCACAAAAGTGATAATGTCATAATGGTTTTCATGTCATAATAGCGATGATATCACAATGTTGAATATATCATGATGATGATGATGATGATGATGATGATGATGATGATGATGAAGAAGATGATGATGATGATGATGATGATGATGTCATAATGTAAATGTTGTCACAATAGTTATCATGTCATAATGGTTTTAATGTCTTAATGTTGATGATGTCATAATAGTGATGATGTCACAATGATGATGATGACGATGATGATGATGTCATAATGTTAATGTTGTCACAATAGTGATAATGTCATAATGGTGTTCATGTCTTAATGTTGATGATGTCATAATAGTGATGATGTCACAATGGAGAAGATATCATAATGATGATGATGATGATGATGATGATGATGATGTCATAATGATAATGTTGTCACAAAAGTGATAATGTCATAATGGTTTTCATGTTATAATGGTGATGATGTCATAATAGCGATGATATCACAATGTTGAATATATCATGATGATGATGATGATGATGATGATGATGATGATGATGATGATGATGATGATGTCATAATGTAAATGTTGTCACAATAGTTATCATGTCATAATGGTTTTAATGTCTTAATGTTGATGATGTCATAATAGTGATGATGTCACGATGATGATGATGATGATGAT
>NC_086451.1:154622232-154624732 GCF_028390025.1 Pseudophryne corroboree | reverse complement strand
TGTTGAATATATCATGATGATGATGATGATGATGATGATGATGATGATGAAGAAGATGATGATGATGATGATGATGATGTCATAATGTAAATGTTGTCACAATAGTTATCATGTCATAATGGTTTTAATGTCTTAATGTTGATGATGTCATAATAGTGATGATGTCACAATGATGATGATGACGATGATGATGATGTCATAATGTTAATGTTGTCACAATAGTGATAATGTCATAATGGTGTTCATGTCTTAATGTTGATGATGTCATAATAGTGATGATGTCACAATGGAGAAGATATCATAATGATGATGATGATGATGATGATGATGATGATGTCATAATGATAATGTTGTCACAAAAGTGATAATGTCATAATGGTTTTCATGTTATAATGGTGATGATGTCATAATAGCGATGATATCACAATGTTGAATATATCATGATGATGATGATGATGATGATGATGATGATGATGATGATGATGATGATGATGTCATAATGTAAATGTTGTCACAATAGTTATCATGTCATAATGGTTTTAATGTCTTAATGTTGATGATGTCATAATAGTGATGATGTCACGATGATGATGATGATGATGATGATGTAATAATGTTAATATTGTCACAATAGTTATAATGTCATAATGGTGTGCATGTCTTAATGTTGATGATGTCATAATAGTGATGATGTCACAATAGTGAATATATCATAATGATGATGATGATGATGATGATGATGATGATGATGATGATGATGATTATGTCATAATGATAATGTTGTCACAAAAGTGATAATGTCATAATGGTGTGCATGTCTTAATATTGATGATGTCATAATAGTGATGATGTCACAATGGTGAAGATATGATGATGATGATGATGTCATAATGATAATGTTGTCACAAAAGTGATAATGTCATAATGGTTTTAATGTCATAATGGTGATGATGTCATAATAGTGATGATATCACAATGTTGAAGATATCATAATGAAGGTATGATGATGATGATGATGATGATGATGATGATGATGATGATGATGATGATGATGATGATGATGATTATGATGTCATAATGTTAATGTTGTCACAAAAGTGATAATGTCATAATGGTGTTCATGTCTTAATGTTGATGATGTCATAATAGTGATGATATCACAATGTTGAATATATTATGATGATGATGATGACGATGATGATCATGATGATGATGATGATGATGATGATGATGATGATGATGTCATAATGATTATGTCACAAAAGTGATAATGTCATAATGGTTTTCATGTCATAATGGTGATGATGTCATAATAGCGATGATATCACAATGTTTAATATATCATGATGACGATGATGATGATGATGATGATGATGATGATGATGATGATGATGATGTCATAATGATAATGTTGTCACAAAAGTGATAATGTCATAATGGTTTTCATGTCATAATGGTGATAATGTCATAATAGTGATGATATCACAATGTTGAAGATATCATGATGATGATGATGATGATGTCATAATGTTAATGTTGTCACAATAGTTATCATGTCATAATGTTGTTCATGTCTTAATGTTGATGATGTCATAATAGTGATGAAGTCACAATAATGATGATGATGATGATGATGATGATGACGAGGAGGAGGATGATGATGATGATGATGATGATGATGATGATGATGTAATAATGTTAATGTTGTCACAATAGTTATAATGTCATAATGGTGTGCATGTCTTAATGTTGATGATGTCATAATAGTAATGATGTCACAATGATGATGATGATGATGATGATGATGATGATGATGATGATGATGATGATGATGTCATAATGATAATGTTGTCACAAAAGTGAGAATGTCATAATGGTTTTCATGTCATAATGGTGATGATGTCATAATAGTGATGATGTCACAATGGTGAAGATATGATGATGATGATGATGATGATGGTGATGATGATGATGATGATGATGATGATGATGATGATGTCATAATGTTAATGTTGTCACAATAGTGATAATGTCATAATGGTTTTCATGTCTTAATGTTGATGATGTCATAATAGTGATGATGTCACAATGTTGAATATATCATAATGATGATGATGATGATGATGAAGATGATGATGTCATAATGATAATGTCACAAAAGTGATAATGTCATAATGGTGTTCATGTCTTAATGTTGATGATGTCATAATAGTGATGATGTCACAATGGTGAAGATATCATGATGATGATGATGATGATGATGATGATGATGATGATGTCATAATGATAATGATGTCACAAAAGTTATAATGTCATAATGGTTTTCATGTCATAATGGTGATGATGTCATAATAGCGATGATATCACAATGTTGAATATATGATGATGATGATGATGATGATGATGATGATGATGATGATGTCATAATGTTAATGTTGTCACAACAGTGATAATGTCATAATGGTGTTCATGTCTTAATGTTGATGATGTCATAATAGTG
>NC_086451.1:154367232-154369732 GCF_028390025.1 Pseudophryne corroboree | reverse complement strand
CACACCATTATGACATGATAACTATTGTGGCAACATTAACATTATGTCATCATCATCATCATCATCATCATCATCATCATCATCATCATCAGGATATCTTCACCATTGTGACATCATCACTATTATGACATCATCAACATTATGACATGAACACTATTATGACATTATCACTATTGTGACAATATTAACATTATCACATCATAATCATCATCATCGTCATCATCATGATATCTTCATCATTGTGATATCATCACTATTATGACATCATCAACATTAAGACATGCACACCATTATGACATGATAACTATTGTGGCAACATTAACATTATGTCATCATCATCATCATCATCATCATCATCATCATCATCATCATCATCATCATCAGGATATCTTCACCATTGTGACATCATCACTATTATGACATCATCAACATTAAGACATGAACACCATTATGACATTATCACTATTGTGACAATATTAACATTATGACATCATCATCAACATCATCATCATCATCATCATCATCATCATCATCATCATCGTCGTCATCATCATCATCATCATCGTCATCATCATGATATCTTCAACATTGTGACATCATCACTATTATGACATCATCAACATTAAGACATGCACACCATTAAGACATTATAACTATTGTGACAACATTAACATTATGTCATCATCATTATCATCATCATCTTCATTAGGATATCTTCACCATTGTGACATCTTAACTATTATGACATCATCAACATTAAGACATGAACACCATTATGACATTATTACTTTTGTGACAACATTAACATTATGACATCATCATCATCATCATCATGATATATTCAACATTGTGATATCATCGCTATTATGACATCATCACCATTATGACATGAAAACCATTATGACATTATTACTTTTGTGACAACATTATCATTATGACATCATCATCATCATCATCATCATCATCATCATCATCATCATATCTTCACAATTGTGACATTATCACTATTGTGACATTATCAGCATTAAGACATGAACACCATTATGACATTATCACTATTGTGACAACATTAACATTATGACCTCATCATCATCATCATCATCATAATCATCATATCTTCAACATTGTGATATCATCACTATATGACATCATCACCATTATGACATGAACACCATTATGACATTATCACTATTGTGACAACATTAACATTATGACCTCATCATCATCATCATCATCATCATCATCATCATCATTATTATATCTTCACCATTGTAACATTATAACTATTATGACATCATCAACATTAAGACATGAACACCATTATGACATTATCACTTTTGTGACAACATTAACATTATGACATCATCATCATCATCATCATCATCATCATCATCATCATCATCATCATATCTTCACCATTGTGACATCATCACTATTATGACATCATCAACATTAAGACATGCACAACATTATGACATTATCACTATTGTGACAACATTAACATTATGACATCATCATCATCATCATCATCATCATAATCATCATCATCATGATATCTTCAACATTGTGATATAATCACTAGTATGGCATCATCACCATTATGACATGAAAACCATTATGACATTATCACTATTGTGACAACATTATCATTATGACATCATCATCATCATGATCATCATGATTATGATATATTCACCATTGTGACATCTTCACTATTATGACATCATCAACATTAAGACATGCACACCATTATGACATTATAACTATTGTGACAACATTAACATTATGACATCATCATCATCATCATCATCATTAGGATATCTTCACCATTGTGACATCATGACTATTATGACATCATCAACATTAAGACATGAACACCATTATAACATTATCACTATTGTGACAACATTAACATTATGACATCATCATCATCATCATCATCATCATCATCATCATATCTTCAACATTGTGATATAATCACTATTATGACAACATCAACATTAAGACATGAACACCATTATGACATTATCACTATTGTGACAACATTAACATTATCACATCATAATCATCATCATCGTCATGATATCTTCATCATTGTGATATCATCACTATTATGACATCATCAACATTAAGACATGCACACCATTATGACATGATAACTATTGTGGCAACATTAACATTATGTCATCATCATCATCATCATCATCATCATCATCATCAGGATATCTTCACCATTGTGACATCATCACTATTATGACATCATCAACATTAAGACATGAACACCATTATGACATTATCACTATTGTGACAATATTAACATTATGACATCATCATCAACATCATCATCATCATCATCATCATCATCATCGTCGTCATCATCATCATCGTCGTCATCATCATGATATCTTCAACATTGTGACATCATCACTATTATGACATCATCAACATTAAGACATGCACACCATTAAGACATTATAACTATTGTGACAACATTAACATT
>NC_086451.1:154324732-154327232 GCF_028390025.1 Pseudophryne corroboree | reverse complement strand
ATCATCATCATCAGGATATCTTCACCATTGTGACATCATCACTATTATGACATCATCAACATTATGACATGAACACTATTATGACATTATCACTATTGTGACAATATTAACATTATCACATCATAATCATCATCATCGTCATCATCATGATATCTTCATCATTGTGATATCATCACTATTATGACATCATCAACATTAAGACATGCACACCATTATGACATGATAACTATTGTGGCAACATTAACATTATGTCATCATCATCATCATCATCATCATCATCATCATCATCATCATCAGGATATCTTCACCATTGTGACATCATCACTATTATGACATCATCAACATTAAGACATGAACACCATTATGACATTATCACTATTGTGACAATATTAACATTATGACATCATCATCAACATCATCATTATCATCATCATCATCATCATCGTCGTCATCATCATCATCATCATCATCATCATCGTCATCATGATATCTTCAACATTGTGACATCATCACTATTATGACATCATCAACATTAAGACATGCACACCATTAAGACATTATAACTATTGTGACAACATTAACATTATGTCATCATCATTATCATCATCATCTTCATTAGGATATCTTCACCATTGTGACATCTTAACTATTATGACATCATCAACATTAAGACATGAACACCATTATGACATTATTACTTTTGTGACAACATTAACATTATGACATCATCATCATCATCATCATGATATATTCAACATTGTGATATCATCGCTATTATGACATCATCACCATTATGACATGAAAACCATTATGACATTATTACTTTTGTGACAACATTATCATTATGACATCATCATCATCATCATCATCATCATCATATCTTCACAATTGTGACATTATCACTATTATGACATTATCAGCATTAAGACATGAACACCATTATGACATTATCACTATTGTGACAACATTAACATTATGACCTCATCATCATCATCATCATCATAATCATCATATCTTCGACATTGTGATATCATCACTATATGACATCATCACCATTATGACATGAACACCATTATGACATTATCACTATTGTGACAACATTAACATTATGACCTCATCATCATCATCATCATCATCATCATCATCATCATCATCATCATCATCATCATCATGATATCTTCACCATTGTGACATCACCAACATTAAGACTTGAACACCATTATGACATTTTAATTATTGTGAAAACATTAACATTATAACATCATCATCATCATCATCATCATCATCGTCATCATCATATCTTCACCATTGTGACATCATCACTATTATGACATCATCACCATTATGACTTGAAAACCATTATGACATTATTACTTTTGTGACAACATTATCATTATGACATCATCATCATCATCATCATCATCATCATCATCATCATCATCATCATCATCATTATTATATCTTCACCATTGTAACATTATAACTATTATGACATCATCAACATTAAGACATGAACACCATTATGACATTATCACTTTTGTGACAACATTAACATTATGACATCATCATCATCATCATCATCATCATCATCATCATCATCATCATCATCATATCTTCACCATTGTGACATCATCACTATTATGACATCATCAACATTAAGACATGCACAACATTATGACATTATCACTATTGTGACAACATTAACATTATGACATCATCATCATCATCATCATCATAATCATCATCATCATGATATCTTCAACATTGTGATATAATCACTAGTATGGCATCATCACCATTATGACATGAAAACCATTATGACATTATCACTATTGTGACAACATTATCATTATGACATCATCATCATCATGATCATCATGATTATGATATCTTCACCATTGTGACATCTTCACTATTATGACATCATCAACATTAAGACATGCACACCATTATGACATTATAACTATTGTGACAACATTAACATTATGACATCATCATCATCATCATCATCATTAGGATATCTTCACCATTGTGACATCATGACTATTATGACATCATCAACATTAAGACATGAACACCATTATAACATTATCACTATTGTGACAACATTAACATTATGACATCATCATCATCATCATCATCATCATCATCATCATCATCATCATCATCATCATCATGATATCTTCAACATTGTGATATAATCACTATTATGACAACATCAACATTAAGACATGAACACCATTATGACATTATCACTATTGTGACAACATTAACATTATCACATCATAATCATCATCATCGTCATCATCATGATATCTTCATCATTGTGATATCATCACTATTATGACATCATCAACATTAAGACATGCACACCATTATGAC
The DNA here is from genome assembly GCF_028390025.1 of Pseudophryne corroboree. Classification (NCBI taxonomy): domain Eukaryota; kingdom Metazoa; phylum Chordata; class Amphibia; order Anura; family Myobatrachidae; genus Pseudophryne; species Pseudophryne corroboree. The sequence goes on along the minus strand of NC_086451.1, from coordinate 154,324,850 downwards.
ATGATAACTATTGTGGCAACATTAACATTATGTCATCATCATCATCATCATCATCATCAGGATATCTTCACCATTGTGACATCATCACTATTATGACATCATCAACATTAAGACATGA
>NC_086451.1:154249732-154252232 GCF_028390025.1 Pseudophryne corroboree | reverse complement strand
CAACATTAACATTATGTCATCATCATCATCATCATCATCATCATCATCATCATCATCATCATCATCAGGATATCTTCACCATTGTGACATAATCACTATTATGACATCATCAACATTAAGACATGAAAACCATTATGACATTATCACTATTGTGATAATATTAACATTATGACATCATCATCAACATCATCATCATAATCATCATCATCATCATCACCATCATTATCATCATCATCATCATCATCATCATCATCATTAGGATATCTTCACCATTGTGACATCATCACTATTACATCATCTTACATGAACACCATCATGACATTATCACTATTGTGACAACATTAACATTATGACATCATCATCATCATCATCATCATCATCATATATTCAACATTGTGATATCATCGCTATTATGACATCATCACCATTATGACATGAAAACCATTATGACATTATTACTTTTGTGAAAACATTAACATTATGACCTCATCATCATCATCATCATCATCATCATCATATCTTCAACATTGTGATATCATCACTATTATGACATCATCACCATTATGACATGAAAACCATTATGACATTATCACTTTTGTGACAACATTAACATTATGACATCATCATCATCATTAGGATATCTTCACCATTGTGACATCATCACTATTATGACATCATCAACATTAAGACATGCACAACATTATGACATTATCACTATTGTGACAACATTAACATTATGACATCATCATCATCATCATCATCATCATCATCATCATCATAATCATCATGATATCTTCAACATTGTGATATAATCACTAGTATGGCATCATCACCATTATGACATGAAAACCATTATGACATTATCACTATTGTGACAACATTATCATTATGACATCATCATCATCATGATCATCATGATTATGATATCTTCACCATTGTGACATTATCACTATTATGACAACATCAACATTAAGACATGAACACCATTATGACATTATCACTATTGTGACAACATTAACATTATCACATCATAATCATCATCATCATCATCGTCATCATCATGATATCTTCATCATTGTGATATCATCACTATTATGACATCATCAACATTAAGACATGCACACCATTATGACATGATAACTATTGTGGCAACATTAACATTATGTCATCATCATCATCATCATCATCATCATCATCATCATCATCAGGATATCTTCACCATTGTGACATCATCACTATTATGACATCATCAACATTAAGACATGAACACCATTATGACATTATCACTATTGTGACAATATTAACATTATGACATCATCATCATCATCATCATCATCATCATCATCGTCATCATCATCGTCATCATCATGATATCTTCAACATTGTGACATCATCACTATTATGACATCATCAACATTAAGACATGCACACCATTAAGACATTATAACTATTGTGACAACATTAACATTATGTCATCATCATTATCATCATCATCTTCATTAGGATATCTTCACCATTGTGACATCTTAACTATTATGACATCATCAACATTAAGACATGAACACCATTATGACATTATTACTTTTGTGACAACATTATCATTATGACATCATCATCATCATCATCATCATCATCATCATCATATCTTCACAATTGTGACATTATCACTATTATGACATCATCAGCATTAAGACATGAACACCATTATGACATTATCACTATTGTGACAACATTAACATTATGACATCATCATCATCACCATCATCATCATCATCATCATCATCATCATCATATCTTCAACATTCTGATATCATCACTATTATGACATCATCACCATTATGACATGAAAACCATTATGACATTATCACTTTTGTGACAACATTATCGTTATGACATCATCATCATCATCATCATCATCATCATCATCATCATCATCATCATATCTTCACCATTGTGACATCATCAACATTAAGACATGCACAACATTATGACATTATAACTATTGTGACAACATTAGCATTATGTCATCATCATCATCATCATCATCATCAGGATATCTTCACCATTGTGACATCATCACTGTTATGACATCATCAACATTAAGACATGCACACCATTATGACATTATCACTATTGTGACAACATTAACATTATGACATCATCATCATCATCATCATCATCATCATCATCATCATATCTTCACCATTGTGACATCATCACTATTATGACATCATCAACATTAAGACATGCACAACATTATGACATTATCACTATTGTGACAACATTAACATTATGACATCATCATCATCATCATCATCATCATAATCATCATCATCATCATCATGATATCTTCAACATTGTGATATAATCACTAGTATGGCATCATCACCATTATGACATGAAAACCATTATGACATTACCACTATTGTGACAACATTATCATTATGACATCATCATCATCATGATCATCATGATTATGATATCTTCACCATTGTGACAT
>NC_086451.1:154239732-154242232 GCF_028390025.1 Pseudophryne corroboree | reverse complement strand
CACTATTGTGACAACATTAACATTATGACATCATCATCATCATCATCATGATATATTCAACATTGTGATATCATCGCTATTATGACATCATCACCATTATGACATGAAAAACCATTATGACAATATCACTTTTGTGACAACATTGTCATTATGACATCATCATCATCATCATCATCATCATCATAATCATCATCATTATGATATCTTCACCATTGTGAACATCATCACTATTATGACATCATCAACAATAAGACATGAACACCATTATGACATTATCACTATTGTGACGACATTAACATTATGACCTCAACATCATCATCATCATCATCATCATCATATCTTCAAAATTGTGATATCATCAACTATATGACATCATCACCATTATGACATGAAAACCATTATGACATTATCCACGTTTGTGACAACATTATCATTATGCCATCATCATCATCATCATCATCATCATCATCATCATATCTTCACCATTGTGACATCACCAACATTAAGACTTGAACACCATTATGACATTTTCACTATTGTGAAAACATTAACATTATGACATCATCATTATGATATCTTCACCATTGTAACATTATAACTATTATGACATCATCAACATTAAGACATGAACACCATTATGACATTATCACTATTGTGACAACATTACCATTTATCACATCATCATCATTATCATCATCATCATCATCGTCGTCATCATCATGATATCTTCATTCATTGTGATATCACTATTATGACATCATCAACATTAAGACATGCACACCATTTTGACATTATAACTATTGTGACAACATTAAACATTATGTCATCATCATCATTCATCATCATCATCATCATTAGGATATCCTTCAACCATTGTGACATCATCACTATTCCATCACTATTATGACATCATCAACATTAAGACATGAACACCATTATGACATTATCACTATTGTGACAACATTAACATTATTGACATCATCATCAACATCATCATCATCATCATCATCATCATCATCATCGTCATCATCATGATATCCTTCAACATTGTGATATCATCACTAGTATGGCATCATCACCATTATGAACCATTATGACATGAAAACCATTATGACATTATCACTATTGTGACAGCATTATCATTATGACATCATCATCATCATCATCATCATCATCATCATCATCATCATGATTATATCTTCACCATTGTGATATCATCACTATTATGACATCATCACCATTATGACATGAAAACCATTATGACAATATCACTATTGTGACAACATTATCATTATGACATCATCATCATCATCATGATCATATTCATTATGATATCTTCACCATTGTGACATCATCACTATTATGACATCATCAACATTAAGACATGCACACCATTATGACATTATAAGTATTGTGACAACATTAACATTATGTCATCATCATCATCATCATCATCATCATCATCATCATCATCATCATCATCATATTTTCACCATTGTGACATCATCACTATTATGACATCATCAACATTAAGACATGAACACCATTATGACATTATTACTTTTGTGACAACATTATCATTATGACATCATCATCATCATCATCATCAGGATATCTTCACCATTGTGACATCATCACTATTATGACATCATCAACATTAAGACATGAACACCATTATGACATTATCACTATTGTGACAACATTAACATTATGACCTCATCATCATCATCATCATCATCATCATCATCATCATATCTTCAACATTGTGATATCATCACTATATGACATCATCACCATTATGACATGAACACCATTATGACATTATCACTATTGTGACAACATTAACATTATGACCTCATCATCATCATCATCATCATCATCATCATCATCATCATCATCATCATCATCATCATGATATCTTCACCATTGTGACATCACCAACATTAAGACTTGAACACCATTATGACATTTTCACTATTGTGAAAACATTAACATTATGACATCATCATCATCATCATCATCATCATCATCATCATCATTATCATTATGATATCTTCACCATTGTAACATTATAACTATTATGACATCATCAACATTAAGACATGAACACCATTATGACATTATCACTTTTGTGACAACATTAACATTATGACATCATCATCATCATCATCATCATCATATCTTCACCATTGTGACATCATCACTATTATGACATCATCAACATTAAGACATGCACAACATTATGACATTATCACTATTGTGACAACATTAACATTATGACATCATCATCATCATAATCATCATCATCATGATATCTTCAACATTGTGATATAATCACTAGTATGGCATCATCACCATTATGACATGAAAACCATTATGACATTATCACTATTGTGACAACATTATCATTATGACATCATCATCATCATGATCATCATGATTATGATATCTTCACCATTGTGACATCTTCACTATTATGACATCATCAACATTAAGACAT
>NC_086451.1:154219732-154222232 GCF_028390025.1 Pseudophryne corroboree | reverse complement strand
ATTATGATATCTTCACCATTGTGACATCATCACTATTATGACATCATCAACATTAAGACATGAACACCATTATGACATTATCACTATTGTGACAACATTAACATTATGAGCTCATCATCATCATCATCATCATCATCATCATCATATCTTCAACATTGTGATATCATCACTATTATGACATCATCACCATTATGACATGAAAACCATTATGACATTATCACGTTTGTGACAACATTATCATTATGCCATCATCATCATCATCATCATCATTCATCATCATCATCATCATCATCATCATCATCATCATCATCATGATATCTTCACCATTGTGACATCATCAACATTAAGACTTGAACATCACTATGACATTTTCACTGTTGTGAAAACATTAACATTATGACATCATCATCATCATCATCATCATCATCATCACCATCATAATCATCATCATCATCATCATCATCATCATCATATCTTAAACATTGTGATATCATCACTATTATGACATGAAAACCATTATGACATTATCACGTTTGTGACAACATTATCATTATGCCATCATCATCATCATCATCATCATCATCATCATCATCATCATCATCATCATCATCATCATGATATCTTCACCATTGTGACATCATCAACATTAAGACTTGAACATCACTATGACATTTTCACTGTTGTGAAAACATTAACATTATGACATCATCATCATCATCATCATCATCATCATCATCATCATCACCATCATAATCATCATCATCATCATCATCATCATCATGATATCTTCACCATTGTAACATTATCACTATTATGACAACATCAACATTAAGACATGAACACCATTATGACATTATCACTATTGTGACAACATTAACATTATCACATCATAATCATCATCATCGTCATCATCATGATATCTTCATCATTGTGATATCATCACTATTATGACATCATCAACATTAAGACATGCACACCATTATGACATGATAACTATTGTGGCAACATTAACATTATGTCATCATCATCATCATCATCATTAGGATATCTTCACCATTGTGACATCATCACTATTATGACATCATCAACATTAAGACATGAACACCATTATGACATTATCACTATTGTGACAATATTAACATTATGACATCATCATCAACATCATCATCATCATCATCATCATCATCATCATCGTCATCATCATCGTCATCATCATGATATCTTCAACATTTTGACATCATCACTATTATGACATCATCAACATTAAGACATGCACACCATTAAGACATTATAACTATTGTGACAACATTAACATTATGTCATCATCATTATCATCATCATTTTCATTAGGATATCTTCACCATTGTGACATCTTAACTATTATGACATCATCAACATTAAGACATGAACACCATTATGACATTATTACTTTTGTGACAACATTAACATTATGACATCATCATCATCACCATCATCATCATCATCATCATCAGCATCATCATCATATCTTCAACATTCTGATATCATCACTATTATGACATCATCACCATTATGACATGAAAACCATTATGACATTATCACTTTTGTGACAACATTATCATTATGACATCATCATCATCATCATCATCATCATCATCATCATATCTTCACCATTGTGACATCATCAACATTAAGACATGCACAACATTATGACATTATAACTATTGTGACAACATTAGCATTATGTCATCATCATCATCATCATCATCATCATCATCATCATCATCATCATCATCAGGATATCTTCACCATTGTGACATCATCACTGTTATGACATCATCAACATTAAGACATGCACACCATTATGACATTATCACTATTGTGACAACATTAACATTATGACATCATCATCATCATCATCATCATCATCATCATCATGATATCGTCAACATTGTGATATCATCACTATTATGACATCATCACCATTATGACATGAAAATCATTATGAGATTATCACTATTGTGACATTATCATTATGACATCATCATCATTATCATCATCATTATGATATCTTCACCATTGTGACATCATCACTATTATGACATCATCAACATTTAGACATGAACACCATTATGACATTATTACTATTGTGGCAACATTAACATTATGTCATCATCATCATCATCATCATCATCATCAGGATATCTTCACCATTGTGACATCATCACTATTATGACATCATCAACATTAAGACATGAACACCATTATGACATTATCACTATTGTGATAATATTAACATTATGACATCATCATCAACATCATCATCATCATCATCATCACCATCATTATCATCATCATCATCATCATTAGGATATCTTCACCATTGTGACATCATCACTATTACATCATCTTACATGAACACCATCATGACATTATCACTATTGTGACAACATTAACATTATGACATCATCATCATCATCATCATCATATATTCAACATTGTGATATCATCGCTATTATGA
>NC_086451.1:154129732-154134732 GCF_028390025.1 Pseudophryne corroboree | reverse complement strand
ATCTTCACCATTGTGACATCATGACTATTATGACATCATCAACATTAAGACATGAACACCATTATAACATTATCACTATTGTGACAACATTAACATTATGACATCATCATCATCATCATCATCATCATCATCATCATCATCATCATCATGATATCTTCAACATTGTGATATCATCACTATTATGACATCATCAATATTAAGACATGCACACCATTATGACATTATAACTATTGTGACAACATTAACATTATGTCATCATCATCATCATCATCATCATCATCATCATCATCATCATCATCATCATCATCATCATGATATCTTCACCATTGTGACATCATCAACATTAAGACTTGAACACCATTATGACATTTTCACTATTGTTAAAACATTAACATTATGACATCATCATCATCATCATCATCATCATCATCATCATCATCATCATGATATCTTCACCATTGTAACGTTATCACTATTATGACATCTTCACCATTATGACATGAAAACCATTATGACATTATCACTTTTGTGACAACATTATCATTATGACATCATCATCATCATCATCATCATCATCATCATCATCATTATGATATTTTCACCATTGTGACATCATCACTATTATGACATCATCAACATTAAGACATGAACACCATTATGACATTATCACTATTGTGACAACATTAACATTATGACCTCATCATCATCATCATCATCATCATCATCATCATCATATCTTCAACATTGTGATATCATCACTATTATGACATCATCACCATTATGACATGAAAACCATTATGACATTATCACGTTTGTGACAACATTATCATTATGCCATCATCATCATCATCATCATCATCATCATCATCATCATCATCATGATATCTTCACCATTGTGACATCATCAACATTAAGACTTGAACACCATTATGACATTTTCACTGTTGTGAAAACATTAACATTATGACATCATCATCATCATCATCATCATCATCATCATCATCATCATCACCATAATCATCATCATCATTATCATCATCATCATCATCATCATGATATCTTCACCATTGTAACATTATCACTATTATGACAACATCAACATTAAGACATGAACACCATTATGACATTATCACTATTGTGACAACATTAACATTATCACATCATAATCATCATCATCGTCATCATCATGATATCTTCATCATTGTGATATCATCACTATTATGACATCATCAACATTAAGACATGCACACCATTAAGACATTATAACTATTGTGACAACATTAACATTATGTCATCATCATTATCATCATCATCATCATCTTCATTAGGATATCTTCACCATTGTGACATCTTAACTATTATGACATCATCAACATTAAGACATGAACACCATTATGACATTATTACTTTTGTGACAACATTAACATTATGACATCATCATCATCATCATCATCATCATCATCATCATCATCATCATCATCATCATCATATCTTCACAATTGTGACATTATCACTATTATGACATCATCAGCATTAAGACATGAACACCATTATGACATTATCACTATTGTGACAACATTAACATTATGACATCATCATAATCACCATCATCATCATCATCATCATCATCATCATCATCATCATATCTTCAACATTCTGATATCATCACTATTATGACATCATCACCATTATGACATGAAAACCATTATGACATTATCACTTTTGTGACAACATTATCATTATGACATCATCATCATCATCATCATCATCATCATCATCATCATATCTTCACCATTGTGACATCATCAACATTAAGACATGCACAACATTATGACATTATAACTATTGTGACAACATTAGCATTATGTCATCATCACCATCATCATCATCATCATCATCATCATCATCATCATCATCAGGATATCTTCACCATTGTGACATCATCACTGTTATGACATCATCAACATTAAGACATGCACACCATTATGACATTATCACTATTGTGCCAACATTAACATTATGATATCATCATCATCATCATCATCATCATCATCATCATCATCATCATCATCATCATGATATCTTCAACATTGTGATATCATCACTATTATGACATCATCACCATTATGACATGAAAACCATTATGAGATTATCACTATTGTGACATTATCATTATGACATCATCATCATGATCATCATCATTATGATATCTTCACCATTGTGACATCATCACTATTATGACATCATCAACATTTAGACATGAACACCATTATGACATTATTACTATTGTGGCAACATTAACATTAATTCATCATCATCATCATCATCATCATCATCATCATCATCATCATCATCATCATCATCATCAGGATATCTTCACCATTGTGACATAATCACTATTATGACATCATCAACATTAAGACATGAACACCATTATGACATTATCACTATTGTGATAATATTAACATTATGACATCATCATCAACATCATCATCATAATCATCATCATCATCACCATCATTTTCATCATCATCATCATCATCATCATCATTAGGATATCTTCACCATTGTGACATCATCACTATTACATCATCTTACATGAACACCATCATGACATTATCACTATTGTGACAACATTAACATTATGACCTCATCATCATCATCATCATCATCATCATCATCATCATCATCATCATCATATCTTCAACATTGTGATATCATCACTATTATGACATCATCACCATTATGACATGAAAACCATTATGACATTATCACTTTTGTGACAACATTAACATTATGACATCATCATCATCATTAGGATATCTTCACCATTGTGACATCATCACTGTTATGACATCATCAACATTAAGACATGCACAACATTATGACATTATCACTATTGTGACAACATTAACATTATGACATCATCATCATCATCATCATCATCATCATAATCATCATCATGATATCTTCAACATTGTGATATAATCACTAGTATGGCATCATCACCATTATGACATGAAAACCATTATGACATTATCACTTTTGTGACAACATTAGCATTATGACATCATCATCATCATTAGGATATCTTCACCATTGTGACATCATCACTGTTATGACAACATCAACATTAAGACATGAACACCATTATGACATTATCACTATTGTGACAACATTAACATTATCACATCATAATCATCATCATCGTCATCATCATGATATCTTCATCATTGTGATATCATCACTATTATGACATCATCAACATTAAGACATGCACACCATTATGACATGATAACTATTGTGGCAACATTAACATTATGTCATCATCATCATCATCATCATCATCATCATCATCATCAGGATATCTTCACCATTGTGACATCATCACTATTATGACATCATCAACATTAAGACATGAACACCATTATGACATTATCACTATTGTGACAATATTAACATTATGACATCATCATCATCATCATCATCATCATCGTCATCATCATCGTCATCATCATGATATCTTCAACATTGTGACATCATCACTATTATGACATCATCAACATTAAGACATGCACACCATTAAGACATTATAACTATTGTGACAACATTAACATTATGTCATCATCATTATCATCATCATCTTCATTAGGATATCTTCACCATTGTGACATCTTAACTATTATGACATCATCAACATTAAGACATGAACACCATTATGACATTATTACTTTTGTGACAACATTAACATTATGACATCATCATCATCATCATCATGATATATTCAACATTGTGATATCATCGCTATTATGACATCATCACCATTATGACATGAAAACCATTATGACATTATTACTTTTGTGACAACATTATCATTATGACATCATCATCATCATCATCATCATCATCATATCTTCACAATTGTGACATTATCACTATTATGACATCATCAGCATTAAGACATGAACACCATTATGACATTATCACTATTGTGACAACATTAACATTATGACATCATCATCATCACCATCATCATCATCATCATCATCATCATATCTTCAACATTCTGATATCATCACTATTATGACATCATCACCATTATGACATGAAAACCATTATGACATTATCACTTTTGTGACAACATTATCGTTATGACATCATCATCATCATCATCATCATCATCATCATCATCATATCTTCACCATTGTGACATCATCAACATTAAGACATGCACAACATTATGACATTATAACTATTGTGACAACATTAGCATTATGTCATCATCATCATCATCATCATCATCATCATCATCATCATCATCATCATCATCAGGATATCTTCACCATTGTGACATCATCACTGTTATGACATCATCAACATTAAGACATGCACACCATTATGACATTATCACTATTGTGACAACCTTAACATTATGACATCATCATCATCATCATCATCATCATCATCATCATCATCATCATATCTTCACCATTGTGACATCATCACTATTATGACATCATCAACATTAAGACATGCACAACATTATGACATTATCACTATTGTGACAACATTAACATTATGACATCATCATCATCATCATCATCATCATCATAATCATCATCATCATGATATCTTCAACATTGTGATATAATCACTAGTATGGCATCATCACCATTATGACATGAAAACCATTATGACATTATCACTATTGTGACAACATTATCATTATGACATCATCATCATCATCATGATCATCATGATTATGATATCTTCACCATTGTGACATCTTCACTATTATGACATAATCAACATTAAGACATGCACACCATTATGACATTATAACTATTGTGACAACATTAACATTATGACATCATCATCATCATTAGGATATCTTCACCATTGTGACATCATGACTATTATGACATCATCAACATTAAGACATGAACACCATTATAACATTATCACTATTGTGACAACATTAACATTATGACATCATCATC
>NC_086451.1:154117232-154124732 GCF_028390025.1 Pseudophryne corroboree | reverse complement strand
TCATCATCATCATCATCATCATCATGATATCTTCACCATTGTGACATCATCAACATTAAGACTTGAACATCACTATGACATTTTCACTGTTGTGAAAACATTAACATTATGACATCATCATCATCATCATCATCATCATCATCATCATCATCATCATCATCATCATCATCATCACCATCATAATCATCATCATCATCATCATCATCATCATCATCATCATCATGATATCTTCACCATTGTAACATTATCACTATTATGACAACATCAACATTAAGACATGAACACCATTATGACATTATCACTATTGTGACAACATTAACATTATCACATCATCATCATCATCATCGTCATCATCATCATGATATCTTCATCATTGTGATATCATCACTATTATGACATCATCAACATTAAGACATGCACACCATTATGACATGATAACTATTGTGGCAACATTAACATTATGTCATCATCATCATCATCATCATCATCATTAGGATATCTTCACCATTGTGACATCATCACTATTATGACATCATCAACATTAAGACATGAACACCATTATGACATTATCACTATTGTGACAATATTAACATTATGACATCATCATCAACATCATCATCATCATCATCATCGTCATCATCATCGTCATCATCATGATATCTTCAACATTTTGACATCATCACTATTATGACATCATCAACATTAAGACATGCACACCATTAAGACATTATAACTATTGTGACAACATTAACATTATGTCATCATCATTATCATCATCATTTTCATTAGGATATCTTCACCATTGTGACATCTTAACTATTATGACATCATCAACATTAAGACATGAACACCATTATGACATTATTACTTTTGTGACAACATTAACATTATGACATCATCATCATCATCATCATCACCATCATCATCATCATCATCATCATCATCATCATCATCATATCTTCAACATTCTGATATCATCACTATTATGACATCATCACCATTATGACATGAAAACCATTATGACATTATCACTTTTGTGACAACATTATCATTATGACATCATCATCATCATCATCATCATCATCATCATATCTTCACCATTGTGACATCATCAACATTAAGACATGCACAACATTATGACATTATAACTATTGTGACAACATTAGCATTATGTCATCATCATCATCATCATCATCATCATCATCATCATCATCATCATGATATCTTCACCATTGTGACATCATCACTGTTATGACATCATCAACATTAAGACATGCACACCATTATGACATTATCACTATTGTGACAACATTAACATTATGACATCATCATCATCATCATCATCATCATCATCATCATGATATCGTCAACATTGTGATATCATCACTATTATGACATCATCACCATTATGACATGAAAATCATTATGAGATTATCACTATTGTGACATTATCATTATGACATCATCATCATTATCATCATCATTATGATATCTTCACCATTGTGACATCATCACTATTATGACATCATCAACATTTAGACATGAACACCATTATGACATTATTACTATTGTGGCAACATTAACATTATGTCATCATCATCATCATCATCATCATCATCATCAGGATATCTTCACCATTGTGACATCATCACTATTATGACATCATCAACATTAAGACATGAACACCATTATGACATTATCACTATTGTGATAATATTAACATTATGACATCATCATCAACATCATCATCATCATCATCATCACCATCATTATCATCATCATCATCATCATTAGGATATCTTCACCATTGTGACATCATCACTATTACATCATCTTACATGAACACCATCATGACATTATCACTATTGTGACAACATTAACATTATGACATCATCATCATCATCATCATCATCATCATCATCATATATTCAACATTGTGATATCATCGCTATTATGACATCATCACCATTATGACATGAAAACCATTATGACATTATTACTTTTGTGAAAACATTAACATTATGACCTTATCATCATCATCATCATCCTCATCATCATCATCATCATCATCATCACTTCAACATTGTGATATCATCACTATTATGACATCATCACCATTATGACATAAAAACCATTATGACATTATCACTTTTGTGACAACATTAACATTATGACTTCATCATCATCATCATCATTAGGATATCTTCACCATTGTGACATCATGACTATTATGACATCATCAACATTAAGACATGAACACCATTATACCATTATCACTATTGTGACAACATTAACATTATGACATCATCATCTTCATCATCATCATCATCATCATCATCATCATCATATCTTCAACATTGTGATATCATCACTATTATGACATCATCACCATTATGACATGAAAACCATTATGACATTATCACTTCTGTGACAACATTAACATTATGACATCATCATCATCATCATCATCATCATCATCATCATCATCATCATCATTAGGATATCTTCACCATTGTGACATCATGACTATTATGACATCATCAACATTAAGACATGAACACCATTATACCATTATCACTATTGTGACAACATTAACATTATGTCATCATCATCATCATCATCATCATCATCATCAGGATATCTTCACCATTGTGACATCATCACTATTATGACATCATCACCATTATGACATGAAAACCATTATGACATTATCACTTTTGTGACAACATTGTCATTATGACATCATCATCATCATCATCATCATCATTATGATATCTTCACCATTGTGACATCATCACTATTATGACATCATCAACATTAAGACATGAACACCATTATGACATTATCACTATTGTGACGACATTAACATTATGACCTCATCATCATCATCATCATCATCATCATCATCATCATCATCATATCTTCAACATTGTGATATCATCACTATATGACATCATCACCATTATGACATGAAAACCATTATGACATTATCACGTTTGTGACAACATTATCATTATGCCATCATCATCATCATCATCATCATCATCATCATATCTTCACCATTGTGACATCACCAACATTAAGACTTGAACACCATTATGACATTTTCACTATTGTGAAAACATTAACATTATGACATCATCATCATCATTATGATATCTTCACCATTGTAACATTATAACTATTATGACATCATCTACATTAAGACATGAACACCATTATGACATTATCACTATTGTGACAACATTACCATTATCACATCATCATCATCATCATCATCATCATCATCGTCGTCATCATCATGATATCTTCATCATTGTGATATCACTATTATGACATCATCAACATTAAGACATGCACACCATTTTGACATTATAACTATTGTGACAACATTAACATTATGTCATCATCATCATCATCATCATCATCATCATCATCATCATCATTAGGATATCTTCACCATTGTGACATCATCACTATTATGACATCATCAACATTAAGACATGAACACCATTATGACATTATCACTATTGTGACAACATTAACATTATGACATCATCATCAACATCATCATCATTATCATCATCATCATCATCATCATCATCGTCGTCATCATATCTTCAACATTGTGACATCATCACTATTATGACATCATCAACATTAAGACATGCACACCATTAAGACATTATAACTATTGTGACAACATTAACATTATGTCATCATCATTATCATCATCATCTTCATTAGGATATCTTCACCATTGTGACATCTTAACTATTATGACATCATCAACATTAAGACATGAACACCATTATGACATTATCACTATTGTGACAACATTAACATTATGACATCATCATCATCATCATCATGATATATTCAACATTGTGATATCATCGCTATTATGACATCATCACCATTATGACATGAAAACCATTATGACATTATTACTTTTGTGACAACATTATCATTATGACATCATCATCATCATCATCATCATCATCATCATCATCATATCTTCACCATTGTGACATCATCAACATTAAGACATGCACAACAATTATGACATTATAACTATTGTGACAACATTAGCATTATGTCATCATCATCATCATCATCATCATCATCATCATCATCATCATCATCATCATAGGATATCTTCACCATTGTGACATCATCACTGTTATGACATCAACATTAAGACATGCACACCATTATGACATTATCACTATTGTGACAACATTAACATTATGACATCATCATCATCATCATCATCATCATCATCATCATCATCATGATATCTTCAACATTGTGATATCATCACTATTATGACATCATCACCATTATGACATGAAAACCATTATGACATTATCACTATTGTGACATTATCATTATGACATCATCATCATCATCATCATGATCATCATCATTATGATATCTTCACCATTGTGACATCATCACTATTATGACATCATCAACATTTAGACTTGAACACCATTATGACATTATTACTATTGTGGCAACATTAACATTATGTCGTCATCATCATCATCATCATCATCATCATCATCATCATCATCATCATCATCGTCATTAGGATATCTTCACCATTGTGACATCATCACTATTATGACATCATCAACATTAAGACATGAACACCATTATGACATTATCACTATTGTGACAATATTAACATTATGACATCATCATCATCAACATCATCATCATCATCACCATCATCATCATCATCATCATCATTAGGATATATTCACCATTGTGACATCATCACTATTACATCATCTTACATGAACACCATCATGACATTATCACTATTGTGACAACATTAACATTATGAAATCATCATCATCATATATTCAACATTGTGATATCATCGCTATTATGACATCATCACCATTATGACATGAAAACCATTATGACATTATTACTTTTGTGACAACATTAACATTATGACCTCATCATCATCATCATCATCATCATCATCATCATCATCATCATCATCATCAGGATATCTTCACCATTGTGACATCATCACTATTATGACATCATCAACATTAAGACATGAACACCATTATGACATTATCACTATTGTGACAACATTAACATTATGACCTCATCATCATCATCATCATCATCATCATCATCATCATCATCATCATCATGATATCTTCACCATTGTGACATCACCAACATTAAGACTTGAACACCATTATGACATTTTCACTATTGTGAAAACATTAACATTATGACATCATCATCATCATCATCATCATCATCATCATCATCATCATCATCATCATCATCATCATTATCATTATGATATCTTCACCATTGTAACATTATAACTATTATGACATCATCAACATTAAGACATGAACACCATTATGACATTATCACTTTTGTGACAACATTAACATTATGACATCATCATCATCATCATCATCATCATATCTTCACCATTGTGACATCATCACTATTATGACATCATCAACATTAAGACATGCACAACATTATGACATTATCACTATTGTGACAACATTAACATTATGACATCATCATCATCATCATCATCATCATCATCATCATCATCATCATCATCATCATCATGATATCTTCAACATTGTGATATAATCACTAGTATGGCATCATCACCATTATGACATGAAAACCATTATGACATTATCACTATTGTGACAACATTATCATTATGACATCATCATCATCATGATCATCACGATTATGATATCTTCACCATTGTGACATCTTCACTATTATGACATCATCAACATTAAGACATGCACACCATTATGACATTATAACTATTGTGACAACATTAACATTATGACATCATCATCATCATCATCATTATTAGGATATCTTCACCATTGTGACATCATGACTATTATGACATCATCAACATTAAGACATGAACACCATTATAACATTATCACTATTGTGACAACATTAACATTATGACATCATCATCATCATCATCATCATCATCTTCATCATCATCATCATGATATCTTCAACATTGTGATATCATCACTATTATGACATCATCAATATTAAGACATGCACACCATTATGACATTATAACTATTGTGACAACATTAACATTATGTCGTCATCATCATCATCATCATCATCATCATCATGATATCTTCACCATTGTGACATCATCAACATTAAGACTTGAACACCATTATGACATTTTCACTATTGTGAAAACATTAACATTATGACATCATCATCATCATCATCATCATCATCATCATCATCATCATCATCATCATCATGATATCTTCACCATTGTAACGTTATCACTATTATGACATCATCACCATTATGACATGAAAACCATTATGACATTATCACTTTTGTGACAACATTATCATTATGACATCATCATCATCATCATCATCATCATTATGATATCTTCACCATTGTGACATCATCACTATTATGACATCATCAACATTAAGACATGAACACCATTATGACATTATCACTATTGTGACAACATTAACATTATGACCTCATCATCATCATCATCATCATCATCATCATCATATCTTCAACATTGTGATATCATCACTATTATGACATCATCACCATTATGACATGAAAACCATTATGACATTATCACGTTTGTGACAACATTATAATTATGCCATCATCATCATCATCATCATCATCATCATCATCATCATCATCATCATCATGATATCTTCACCATTGTGACATCATCAACATTAAGACTTGAACATCACTATGACATTTTCACTGTTGTGAAAACATTAACATTATGACATCATCATCATCATCATCATCATCACCATCATCATCATCATCATCATCATCATCATCATCATCATCATATCTTCAACATTGTGATATCATCACTATTATGACATGAAAACCATTATGACATTATCACGTTTGTGACAACATTATCATTATGCCATCATCATCATCATCATCATCATCATCATCATCATCATCATGATATCTTCACCATTGTGACATCATCAACATTAAGACTTGAACATCACTATGACATTTTCACTGTTGTGAAAACATTAACATTATGACATCATCATCATCATCATCATCATCACCATCATCATCATCATCATCATCATCATCATCATCATCATCATGATATCTTCACCATTGTAACATTATCACTATTATGACAACATCAACATTAAGACATGAACACCATTATGACATTATCACTATTGTGACAACATTAACATTTTCACATCATAATCATCATCATCGTCATCATCATGATATCTTCATCATTGTGATATCATCACTATTATGACATCATCAACATTAAGACATGCACACCATTATGACATGATAACTATTGTGGCAACATTAACATTATGTCATCATCATCATCATCATCATTAGGATATCTTCACCATTGTGACATCATCACTATTATGACATCATCAACATTAAGACATG
>NC_086451.1:154107232-154109732 GCF_028390025.1 Pseudophryne corroboree | reverse complement strand
ATCATGACTATTATGACATCATCAACATTAAGACATGAACACCATTGTACCATTATCACTATTGTGACAACATTAACATTATGTCATCATCATCATCATCATCATCATCATCATCATCATCATCAGGATATCTTCACCATTGTGACATCATCACTATTATGACATCATCAACATTAAGACATGAACACCATTATGACATTATCACTATTGTGACAACATTAACATTATGACATCATCATCATCATGATATATTCAACATTGTGATATCATCGCTATTATGACATCATCACCATTATGACATGAAAACCATTATGACATTATCACTTTTGTGACAACATTGTCATTATGACATCATCATCATCATGATCATGATCATCATCATCATCATCATCATCATCATCATCATAATCATTATCATTATGATATCTTCACCATTGTGACATCATCACTATTATGACATCATCAACATTAAGACATGAACACCATTATGACATTATCACTATTGTGATGACATTAACATTATGACCTCATCATCATCATCATCATCATCATCATCATCATCATATCTTCAACATTGTGATATCATCACTATATGACATCATCACCATTATGACATGAAAACCATTATGACATTATCACGTTTGTGACAACATTATCATTATGCCATCATCATCATCATCATCATCATCATCATCATCATCATCATCATCATCATCATCATCATCATCATCATATCTTTACCATTGTGACATCACCAACATTAAGACTTGAACACCATTATGACATGTTCACTATTGTGAAAACATTAACATTATGACATCATCATCATCAATATGATATCTTCACCATTGTAACATTATAACTATTATGACATCATCTACATTAAGACATGAACACCATTATGACATTATCACTATTGTGACAACATTACCATTATCACATCATCATCATCATCGTCATCATCGTCATCATCATCATGATATCTTCATCATTGTGATATCACTATTATGACATCATCAACATTAAGACATGCACACCATTTTGACATTATAACTATTGTGACAACATTAACATTATGTCATCATCATCATCATCATCATCATCATCATCATCATCATCATCATTAGGATATCTTCACCATTGTGACATCATCACTATTATGACATCATCAACATTAAGACATGAACACCATTATGACATTATCACCATTGTGACAACATTAACATTATGACATCATCATCAACATCATCATCATCATCATCGTCATCATCATCATCATCGTCATCATCATGATATCTTCAACATTGTGATATCATCGCTATTATGACATCATCACCATTATGACATGAAAACCATTATGACATTATTACTTTTGTGACAACATTATCATTATGACATCATCATCATCATCATCATCATCATCATCATCATCATCATATCTTCACCATTGTGACATCATCAACATTAAGACATGCACAACATTATGACATTATAACTATTGTGACAACATTAGCATTATGTCGTCATCATCATCATCATCATCATCATCATCATCATCATCATCAGGATATCTTTACCATTGTGACATCATCACTGTTATGACATCAACATTAAGACATGCACACCATTATGACATTATCACTATTGTGACAACATTAACATTATGACATCATCATCATCATCATCATCATCATCATCATCATCATGATATCTTCAACATTGTGATATCATCACTATTATGACATCATCACCATTATGACATGAAAACCATTATGACATTATCACTATTGTGACATTATCATTATGACATCATCATCATCATCATCATGATCATCATCATTATGATATCTTCACCATTGTGACATCATCACTATTATGACATCATCAACATTTAGACTTGAACACCATTATGACATTATTACTATTGTGGCAACATTAACATTATGTCATCATCATCATCATCATCATCATCATCATCATCATCGTCATTAGGATATCTTCACCATTGTGACATCATCACTATTATGACATCTTCAACATTAAGACATGAACACCATTATGACATTATCACTATTGTGACAATATTAACATTATGACATCATCATCATCAACATCATCATCACCATCATCATCATCATCATCATCATCATCATCATTAGGATATATTCACCATTGTGACATCATCACTATTACATCATCTTACATGAACACCATCATGACATTATCACTATTGTGACAACATTAACATTATGAAATCATCATCATCATCATCATCATATATTCAACATTGTGATATCATCGCTATTATGACATCATCACCATTATGACATGAAAACCATTATGACATTATTACTTTTGTGACAACATTAACATTATGACCTCATCATCATCATCATCATCATCATCAACATCATATCTTCAACATTGTGATACCATCACTATTATGACATCATCACCATTATGACATGAAAACCATTATGACATTATCACTTTTGTGACA
>NC_086451.1:154099732-154102232 GCF_028390025.1 Pseudophryne corroboree | reverse complement strand
ATCACTATTATGACATCATCAACATTAAGACATGAACACCATTATGACATTATCACTATTGTGACAACATTAACATTATGACATCATCATCAACATCATCATCATCATCATCATCGTCATCATCATCATCATCATCATCATCATCGTCATCATCATGATATCTTCAACATTGTGATATCATCGCTATTATGACATCATCACCATTATGACATGAAAACGATTATGACATTATTACTTTTGTGACAACATTATCATTATGACATCATCATCATCATCATCATCATCATCACCATCATATCTTCACCATTGTGACATCATCAACATTAAGACATGCACAACATTATGACATTATAACTATTGTGACAACATTAGCATTATGTCATCATCATCATCATCATCATCATCATCATCATCATCATCATCATCATCAGGATATCTTCACCATTGTGACATCATCACTGTTATGACATCAACATTAAGACATGCACACCATTATGACATTATCACTATTGTGACAACATTAACATTATGACATCATCATCATCATCATCATCATCATCATCATCATCATCATCATCATGATATCTTCAACATTGTGATATCATCACTATTATGACATCATCACCATTATGACATGAAAACCATTATGACATTATCACTATTGTGACATTATCATTATGGCATCATCATCATCATGATCATCATCATTATGATATCTTCACCATTGTGACATCATCACTATTATGACATCATCAACATTTAGACTTGAACACCATTATGACATTATTACTATTGTGGCAACATTAACATTATGTCATCATCATCATCATCATTAGGATATCTTCACCATTGTGACATCATCACTATTATGACATCATCAACATTAAGACATGAACACCATTATGACATTATTACTATTGTGGCAACATTAACATTATGTCATCATCATCATCATCATCATCATCATCATCATCATCGTCATTAGGATATCTTCACCATTGTGACATCATCACTATTATGACATCATCAACATTAAGACATGAACACCATTATGACATTATCACTATTGTGACAATATTAACATTATGACATCATCATCATCAACATTATCATCATCATCATCACCATCATCATCATCATCATTAGGATATATTCACCATTGTGACATCATCACTATTACATCATCTTACATGAACACCATTATGACATTATCACTTTTGTGACAACATTAACATTATGACATCATCATCATCATCATCATCATCATCATCATCAACATTAAGACATGCACACCATTATTACATTATAACTATTGTGACAACATTATCATTATGTCATCATCATCATCATCATCATCATCATCATCATCATCATCAGGATATCTTCACCATTGTGACATCATCACTGTTATGACATCATCAACATTAAGACATGCACACCATTATACCATTATCACTATTGTGACAACATTAACATTATGTCATCATCATCATCATCATCATCATCATCATCAGGATATCTTCACCATTGTGACATCATCACTATTATGACATCATCAACATTAAGACATGAACACCATTATGACATTATCACTATTGTGACAACATTAACATTATGACATCATCATCATCATCATGATATATTCAACATTGTGATATCATCGCTATTATGACATCATCACCATTATGACATGAAAACCATTATGACATTATCACTTTTGTGACAACATTAACATTATGACATCATCATCATCATCATCATCATTAGGATATCTTCACCATTGTGACATCATGACTATTATGACATCATCAACATTAAGACATGAACACCATTGTACCATTATCACTATTGTGACAACATTAACATTATGTCATCATCATCATCATCATCATCATCATCATCATCATCAGGATATCTTCACCATTGTGACATCATCACTATTATGACATCATCAACATTAAGACATGAACACCATTATGACATTATCACTATTGTGACAACATTAACATTATGACATCATCATCATCATGATATATTCAACATTGTGATATTATCGCTATTATGACATCATCACCATTATGACATGAAAACCATTATGACATTATCACTTTTGTGACAACATTGTCATTATGACATCATCATCATCATGATCATGATCATCATCATCATCATCATCATAATCATTATCATTATGATATCTTCACCATTGTGACATCATCACTATTATGACATCATCAACATTAAGACATGAACACCATTATGACATTATCACTATTGTGATGACATTAACATTATGACCTCATCATCATCATCATCATCATCATCATCATCATCATCATATCTTCAACATTGTGATATCATCACTATATGACATCATCACCATTATGACATGAAAACCATTATGACATTATCACGTTTGTGACAACATTATCATTATGCCATCATCATCATCATCATCATCATCATCATCATCATCATCATCATCATATCTTCACCATTG
>NC_086451.1:153979732-153982232 GCF_028390025.1 Pseudophryne corroboree | reverse complement strand
CATTATGTCATCATCATCATCATCATCATCATCATCATCATCATCATCATCAGGATATCTTCAACATTGTGACATCATCACTATTATGACATCATCAACATTAAGACATGAACACCATTATGACATTATCACTATTGTTACAACATTAACATTATGACATCATCATCATGATATATTCAACATTGTGATATCATCGCTATTATGACATCATCACCATTATGACATGAAAACCATTATGACATTATTACTTTTGTGACAACATTATCGTTATGACATCATCATCATCATCATCATCATCATCATCATCATCATCATCATCATCAGGATATCTTCACCATTGTGACATCATCACTATTATGACATCATCAACATTAAGACATGAACACCATTATGACATTATCACTATTGTTACAACATTAACATTATGACATCATCATCATCATCATCATCATCATCATCATCATATCTTCAACATTGTGATATCATCACTATATGACATCATCACCATTATGACATGAAAACCATTATGACATTAGCACGTTTGTGACAACATTATCATTATACCATCATCATCATCATCATCATCATCATCATCATCATGATAGCTTCACCATTGTGACATCACCAACATTAAGACTTGAACACCATTATGACATTTTCACTATTGTGAAAACATTAACATTATGACATCATCATCATCATCATCATCATCATCATCATCATCATCATGATATCTTCACCATTGTAACATTATAACTATTATGACATCATCAACATTAAGACATGAACACCATTATGACATTATCACTATTGTGACAACATTAACATTATCACATCATCATGATATCTTCATCATTGTGATATCATCACTATTATGACATCATCAACATTAAGACATGCACACCATTTTGACATTATAACTATTGTGACAACATTAACATTATGTCATCATCATCATCATCATCATCATTAGGATATCTTCACCATTGTGACATCATCACTATTATGACATCATCAACATTAAGACATGCACACCATTAGGACATTATAACTATTGTGACAACATTAACATTATGTCATCATCATTATCATCATCATCTTCATTAGGATATCTTCACCATTGTGACATCTTAACTATTATGACATCATCAACATTAAGACATGAACACCATTATGACATTATCACTATTGTGACAACATTAACATTATGACATCATCATCATCATCATCATCATCATCATCATCATCATGATATATTCAACATTGTGATATCATCGCTATTATGACATCATCACCATTATGACATGAAAACCATTATGACATTATTACTTTTGTGACAACATTATCATTATGACATCATCATCATCATCATCATCATCATCATCATCATCATGATATCTTCACAATTGTTACATTATCACTATTATGACATCATCAACATTAAGACATGAACACCATTATGACATTATCACTATTGTGACAACATTAACATTATGACCTCATCATCATCATCATCATCATCATCATCATCATCATCATCATATCTTCAACATTGCGATATCATCACTATTATGACATCATCACCATTATGACATGAAAACCATTATGACATTATCACTTTTGTGACAACATTAACATTATGACATCATCATCATTATGATATCTTCACCATTGTGACATCATCACTATTATGACATCATCAACATTAAGACATGAACACCATTATGACATTATCACTATTGTGACAACATTAACATTATGACATCATCATCATCATCATCATCATCATCATATCTTCACCATTGTGACATCATCAATATTAAGACTATAACACCATTATGACATTATCACTATTGTGACAACATTAACATGATTACATCATCATCATCATCATCATCATCATCATCATCATCATCATCATGATATCTTCACCATTGTGACATCTTCACCATTGTGACATCATCAATATTAAGACTTGAACACCATTATGACATTATAACTATTGTGACAACATTAACATTATGTCATCATCATCATCATCATCATCATCATCATCATCATCAGGATATCTTCACCATTGTGACATCATCACTATTATGACATCATCAACATTAAGACATGAACACCATTATGACATTATCACTATTGTTACAACATTAACATTATGACATCATCATCATGATATATTCAACATTGTGATATCATCGCTATTATGACATCATCACCATTATGACATGAAAACCATTATGACATTATTACTTTTGTGACAACATTATCGTTATGACATCATCATCATCATCATCATCATCATCATCATCATCATCAGGATATCTTCACCATTGTGACATCATCACTATTATGACATCATCAACATTAAGACATGAACACCATTATGACATTATCACTATTGTTACAACATTAACATTATGACATCATCATCATCATCATCATCATCATATCTTCAACATTGTGATATCATCACTATATGACATCATCACCA
>NC_086451.1:153942232-153957232 GCF_028390025.1 Pseudophryne corroboree | reverse complement strand
ATCTACAGCTCTGGCAATACTGTAGGCGTAACGGGAGGCGGTGGAAAAAGTATGGAGTATTGTACAGTACAGTACAGTATGTGTATGGAGACGCAACTACAGTAATTGTGTAAAAGGAAGAATGTACAGTACAATGCATAAACACCGTGCTTTTAAAATATATGAGCGTCTGAGTTCGCTAATGCATAATGGGAATGGAGGACTAGCAGGAGGCGGAGGAAAACACCGTGCTTTACAAATGCGAGCGTCCGAGTCCTCTAAGGCATAAACCAACAGCAATGGGGCGGGGGGCGGGCGCTGTTTGCAGTACTTTCACACATGAAATTGGAAATCTCTCATGAGGCGTCGTGGGCTAGGGGTGAAGGCTCCCACCTCCCTCGCTGGGAGTCCAGGGTTCGAGACCTGATGTGCTTTCTTTCTTTTTTTTTTTTTTTTCTGTAATAATGCACTGTATTATTTTATTTACATTGTAAGACAGTCAATGGAAGGATGCACACAGGTTTCACATAAATCAAAGTACATCTGCAGGAGCGATTCTTTACGCTAAATGCACCTAAACAGCGGGAATGAAATGAGTGTATTCTGACGCTACCAACTGAGCAAAACAGTACTGTAGATCTTCAGCGTTTGTGCATTGCACAGGACCTGAATTTCCTCCCTGTGCAGGCCCCCAGGGGGGAAGGGCGATGGGGGTAGGGGGGAGACGATGGAAAATACTGTGCCTTTGAAATGCAATTACATGAGCGTCCGAGTACACTACGGCATACTGTAAACCAACACCAATGGGAAGGAAGTGCCAACCTTATTTTTAATGTGTTCCCGTGATATTCACTTTAATAAAAAAAAATTTCTCTCCAATACAGTACATCCAATGGAAGGATGCACACAGGTTTCACATAAATCAAAGTACATCTGCAGGAGCGATTCTTTACGCTAAATGCAACCTACAGTACGGTACTGTAAGTGAGCAAAATAGTACTACAGTGGGCGTTTGTGTATTGCACATGACCTGCATTCCCTCCCTGTCTACTGCATGATCTGTGCAGGCTCCCATGGGGGAAGGGCAACAGGCTAGCAGGAGGCGGAGGAAAACACCGTGCTTTACAAATGCGAGCGTCCGAGTCCTCTAAGGCATAAACCAACAGCAATGGGGCGGGGGCCGGGCGCTGTTTGCAGTACTTTCACACATGAAATTGGAAATCTCTCATGAGGCGTCGTGGGCTAGGGGTGAAGGCTCCCACCTCCCTCGCTGGGAGTCCAGGGTTCGAGACCTGATGTGCTTTCTTTCTTTTTTTTTTTTTTTTTTCTGTAATAATGCACTGTATTATTTTATTTACATTGTAAGACAGTCAATGGAAGGATGCACACAGGTTTCACATAAATCAAAGTACATCTGCAGGAGCGATTCTTTACGCTAAATGCACCTAAACAGCGGGAATGAAATGAGTGTATTCTGACGCTACCAACTGAGCAAAACAGTACTGTAGATCTTCAGCGTTTGTGCATTGCACAGGACCTGAATTTCCTCCCTGTGCAGGCCCCCAGGGGGGAAGGGCGATGGGGGTAGGGGGGAGACGATGGAAAATACTGTGCCTTTGAAATGCAATTACATGAGCGTCCGAGTACACTACGGCATACTGTAAACCAACACCAATGGGAAGGAAGTGCCAACCTTATTTTTAATGTGTTCCCGTGACATTCACTTTAATAAAAAAAAATTTCTCTCCAATACAGTACATCCAATGGAAGGATGCACACAGGTTTCACATAAATCAAAGTACATCTGCAGGAGCGATTCTTTACGCTAAATGCAACCTACAGTACGGTACTGTAAGTGAGCAAAATAGTACTACAGTGGGCGTTTGTGTATTGCACATGACCTGCATTCCCTCCCTGTCTACTGCATGATCTGTGCAGGCTCCCATGGGGGAAGGGCAACAGGCTAGCAGGAGGCGGAGGAAAACACCGTGCTTTACAAATGCGAGCGTCCGAGTCCTCTAAGGCATAAACCAACAGCAATGGGGCGGGGGCCGGGCGCTGTTTGCAGTACTTTCACACATGAAATTGGAAATCTCTCATGAGGCGTCGTGGGCTAGGGGTGAAGGCTCCCACCTCCCTCGCTGGGAGTCCAGGGTTCGAGACCTGATGTGCTTTCT
This sequence comes from Pseudophryne corroboree, assembly GCF_028390025.1. Taxonomy (NCBI): domain Eukaryota; kingdom Metazoa; phylum Chordata; class Amphibia; order Anura; family Myobatrachidae; genus Pseudophryne; species Pseudophryne corroboree. The sequence goes on along the minus strand of NC_086451.1, from coordinate 153,955,076 downwards.
TTCTTTTTTTTTTTTTTTTCTGTAATAATGCACTGTATTATTTTATTTACATTGTAAGACAGTCAATGGAAGGATGCACACAGGTTTCACATAAATCAAAGTACATCTGCAGGAGCGATTCTTTACGCTAAATGCACCTAAACAGCGGGAATGAAATGAGTGTATTCTGACGCTACCAACTGAGCAAAACAGTACTGTAGATCTTCAGCGTTTGTGCATTGCACAGGACCTGAATTTCCTCCCTGTGCAGGCCCCCAGGGGGGAAGGGCGATGGGGGTAGGGGGGAGACGATGGAAAATACTGTGCCTTTGAAATGCAATTACATGAGCGTCCGAGTACACTACGGCATACTGTAAACCAACACCAATGGGAAGGAAGTGCCAACCTTATTTTTAATGTGTTCCCGTGACATTCACTTTAATAAAAAAAAATTTCTCTCCAATACAGTACATCCAATGGAAGGATGCACACAGGTTTCACATAAATCAAAGTACATCTGCAGGAGCGATTCTTTACGCTAAATGCAACCTACAGTACGGTACTGTAAGTGAGCAAAATAGTACTACAGTGGGCGTTTGTGTATTGCACATGACCTGCATTCCCTCCCTGTCTACTGCATGATCTGTGCAGGCTCCCATGGGGGAAGGGCAACAGGCTAGCAGGAGGCGGAGGAAAACACCGTGCTTTACAAATGCGAGCGTCCGAGTCCTCTAAGGCATAAACCAACAGCAATGGGGCGGGGGCCGGGCGCTGTTTGCAGTACTTTCACACATGAAATTGGAAATCTCTCATGAGGCGTCGTGGGCTAGGGGTGAAGGCTCCCACCTCCCTCGCTGGGAGTCCAGGGTTCGAGACCTGATGTGCTTTCTTTCTTTTTTTTTTTTTTTTCTGTAATAATGCACTGTATTATTTTATTTACATTGTAAGACAGTCAATGGAAGGATGCACACAGGTTTCACATAAATCAAAGTACATCTGCAGGAGCGATTCTTTACGCTAAATGCACCTAAACAGCGGGAATGAAATGAGTGTATTCTGACGCTACCAACTGAGCAAAACAGTACTGTAGATCTTCAGCGTTTGTGCATTGCACAGGACCTGAATTTCCTCCCTGTGCAGGCCCCCAGGGCGGAAGGGCAATGGGGGTAGGGGGGAGACGATGGAAAATACTGTGCCTTTGAAATGCAATTACATGAGCGTCCGAGTACACTACGGCATACTGTAAACCAACACCAATGGGAAGGAAGTGCCAACCTTATTTTTAATGTGTTCCCGTGACATTCACTTTAATAAAAAAAAATTTCTCTCCAATACAGTACATCCAATGGAAGGATGCACACAGGTTTCACAGGCGTCGTGGGCTAGGGGTGAAGGCTCCCACCTCCCTCGCTGGGAGTCCAGGGTTCGAGACCTGATGTGCTTTCTTTCTTTTTTTTTTTTTTTTCTGTAATAATGCACTGTATTATTTTATTTACATTGTAAGACAGTCAATGGAAGTGCATGGGCCCTGTGAGACTTACAGTAGTGTACAGCATAAGGGTCGACTGACATGATGTACAAGCATTACATACAGTACATGTCAGTACTGTATGTAAATTCTTCAATTATTGCCTAACAACAATGCTGCTTACTGTATATTAAATACTGTAGGCCTAGAAATGTGCATCTCAATATAGTAGTTAAAAACACAGGGGCCTATGTGGATAAGCGAGTTCTATGCACACTAAAAATGGCCACCGACCGTGAACCCCCAGCACGTGGCAGCGCTCGGATATGTAGTGAGATACAGTATGGCATACATTTCACACTCCAGGGGGCAATGCTGAAGGAGCGTCACAATCCCCTAGCTCAATTACATTGGGATAAAGGAGGTCTATGCACATTACGGTATACCGAGCTGGATCGCTTAGCAACCTGACAACATGGCCGCCGACCGTGAACTCCCAGCACGTGGCAGCGCTCGGATATGTAGTGAGATACAGTATGGCATACATTTCACACTCCAGGGGGCAATGCTGAAGGAGCGTCACAATCCCCTAGCTCAATTACTGTACATTGGGATAAGCGAGGTCTATGCACATTACGGTATACCGAGCTGGATCGCTTAGCAACCTGACAAAATGGCCGCCGCCCGTGAACTCCCAGCACGTGGCAGCGCTCGGATATGTAGTGAGATACAGTATGGCATACATTTCACAGTTCAGGGGGCAATGCTGAAGGAGCGTCACAATCCCCTAGCTCAATTACATTGGGATAAGCGAGGTCTATGCACATTACGGTATACCGAGCTGGATCGCTTAGCAACCTGACAACATGGCCGCCGACCGTGAACTCCCAGCACGTGGCAGCGCTCGGATATGGAGTGAGATACAATATGGCATACTGTACATTTCACAGTTCAGGGGGCAATGCTGAAGGAGCGTCACAATCCCCTAGCTCAATACAGTATCTCACGCTTACAGTATCTTACAGTATACGCTTACAGTATCTCTGTGTATTTTGGCTAGGGGATTGTGACGCTCCTTCAGCATCGCCCCGTAGCCTGCACAGCTTATGCCATTTCTCATTCCATACCCAACTGCTGCCTGCCACGAGGTGGGGGTGAATAAAAAAAATAATAAAGTGTCTGAAAAAAACTACAGTAACATGCATTAGTACTTAAGGAATCGAACCCTGGACTCTGAGTATAGGAAGCGAAACACTTCACCACTTCGCCGCAGACAAATGTATAAATCCGTTGGTTTTGATTATGCTGTAATGGCTACGGGATTAAGACGATAACATACTGTAGAAAATTCCTAATCTTGAGAGGCAATAGTGAACTTGTAACACACATCCATTTGCGACAGTGTACACTACTGGTTTTACAGTAGTGTTTTGTCTGCGGGACTCGGACGCTCACATACAGTATTCATAAAGTATTGTAGATGGATCATATACTGTATGCTGTACTACTGTATTTGCGTCGGTGTCGTACTGTATATACTGTACAGTACTGTATTAAATAATGCAGCGTAATGAGTACAGTATTTGCTGTATGCAGCGTAATGAGACGCCTTAGTAAAGTAGTCCTTATTATGTATGTCAGTATTGTATTTTACGGGAGACCACACGCATGCGCAGTGGTGATTGTAAAAAGCGACATCTGGTGGCTGATCGCAGGTATTACACGTAAAGGTAACGCCAAACGTCAAATGTCTGTCTCCGTGCGATTAGATAGCCTCTCTGTGGCTAGGCGCGCCTCGCTACGCCACAGTACGCTGCGTATGGTCGAACGGGCCAACCGCCGCGGCCACTCAAGATAAAGGTGGCTACATCTGTATCTTCAACATTGTGATATCATACCTATTATGACATCATCACCATTATGACATGAAAACCATTATGACATTATCACTTTTGTGACAACATTATCATTATGACGACATCATCATCATCATCATCATCATCATCATCATCATCATCATTATGATATCTTCACTATTGTGACATCATCACTATTATGACATCATCAACATTAAGACATGCACACCATTATGACAGTATAACTATTGTGACAACATTAACATTATTCATCATCATCATCATCATCATCATCATCATCATCATCATCATCATCATCATCATCATCATAATTATGATATCTTCACCATTGTGACATCATCACTATTATGACATCATTACCATTATGACATGAAAACCATTATGACATTATCACTATTGTGACAACATTAACATTATTACATCATCATCATCATCATCATCATCATCATCATCATCATCATCATCATTGTGACATCATCACTATTATGACATCATCAACATTAAGACATGAACACCATTATTACATTATCACTATTGTGACAACATTAACATTATGACATCATCATCATCATCATCATCATCATAATCACCATGATATGTTCAACATTGTGATATCATCGCTTTTATGACATCATCACCATTATGACATGAAAACCATTATGAAATTAACACTTTTGTGACAACATTATCATTATGACATCATCATCATCATCATCATCATCATCATCATCATGATATCTTCACCATTGTGACATCATCACTATTATGACATCATCAACATTAAGACATGAACACCATTATGACATTATCACTATTGTGACAACATTAACATTATGACATCATTATCATCATCATCATCATCATCATCATCATCATCATGATATATTCAACATTGTGATATCATCGCTATTATGACATCATCGCTATTATGACATGAAAACCATTATGACATTAGTACTTTTGTGACATTATCATTATGACATCATCACCATCATCATCATCACCATCATCATTATGATATCTTCACCATTGTGACATCATCACTATTATGACATCATCAACATTAATACATGAACACCATTATGACATTATCACTATTGTGACAACATTATCATTATGACCTCTTTATCATCGTCATCATCATCATCATCATCATCATGATATCTTCAACATTGTGATATCATACCTATTATGACATCATCACCATTATGACATGAAAACCATTATGACATTATCACTTTTGTGACAACATTATCCTTATGACATCATCATCATCATCATCATCATCATTATGATATCTTCACTATTGTGACATCATCACTATTATGACATCATCAACATTAAGACATGAACACTATTATGACATTATCACTATTGTGACAACATTAACATTATGACATCATCATCATCATCATCATCATCATCATCATGATATCTTCAACATTGTGATATCATCACTATTATGGCATCATCACCACTATGACATGAAAACCATTATGACTTTATAACTTTTGTGACAACATTATCATTATGACCTCATCATCATCATCATCATCATCATCATCATCATCATCATCATCATGATATCTTCAACATTGTGATATCATACCTATTATGACATCATCACCATTATGACATGAAAACCATTATGACATTATCACTTTTGTGACAACATTATCATTATGACATCATCATCATCATCATCATCATCATCACAATCATCATCATTATGATATCTTCACTATTGTGACATCATCACTATTATGACATCATCAACATTAAGACATGCACACCATTATGACATTATAACTATTGTGACAACATTAACATTATTTCATCATCATCATCATCATCATCATCATCATCATCATCATCATAATTATGATATCTTCACCATTGTGACATCATCACTATTATGACATCATTACCATTATGACATGAAAACCATTATGACATTATCACTATTGTGATAACATTAACATTATTACATCATCATCATCATCATCATCATCATCATCATCATCATCATCATCAGTGTGACATCATCACTATTATGACATCATCAACATTAAGACATGAACACCATTATTACATTATCACTATTGTGACAACATTAACATTATGACATCATCATCATCATCATCATCATCATCATCATCATGATATCTTCAACATTATGATATCATCACTATTATGACATCATCACCATTATGACATGAAAACCATTAAGACATTATCTTTATTGTGAAATTATCATTATGACAACATAGTCATCCTCATCATCATCATCATCATCATCATCATCATCATCATCATCATCATCATCACAATTAGGATATCTTCACCATTGTGACATCATCAAAATTATGACATTATCAACATTAAGACATGAACACCATTATGACATTATCACTATTGTGACAACATTAACATTATGATATCATCATCATCATCATCATCATGATATCTTCAACATTGTGATATCATACCTATTATGACATCATCACCATTATGACATGAAAACCATTATGACATTATCACTTTTGTGACAACATTATCATTATGACATCATCATCATCATTATGATATCTTCACTATTGTGACATCATCACTATTAGGACATCATCAACATTAAGACATGCACACCATTATGACATTATAACTATTGTGACAACATTAACATTATTACATTATCATCATCATCATCATCATCATCATCATCATCATCATCATCGTGACATCATCACTATTATGACATCATCAACATTAACACATTCACACCATTATGACATTATAACTATTGTGACAACATTAACATTATGACATCATCATCATCATCATCATCACCATCATCATATCTTCAACATTGTGATATAATCACTAATATGACATCATCACCATTATGACATGAAAACCATTATGACATTATCATTATTGTGACATAATCATTATGTCATCATCATCATCATCATCATCATCATCATCATCATATATTCAACATTGTGATATCATCGCTATTATGACATCATCATCATTATGACATGAAAACCATTATGACATTATCAGTTTTGTGACAACATTATCATTATGACATCATCATCATCATCATAATCATCATCATCATCATCACCATCATCATTATGATATCTTCACCATTGTGACATCATCACTATTATGACATCATCAACATTAATACATGAACACCATTATGACATTATCACTATTGTGACATTAACATTATGACATCATCATCATCATCATCATCATCATCATCATCATATCTTCAACATTGTGATATAATCACTAATATGACATCATCACCATTATGACATGAAAACCATTATGACATTATCATTATTGTGACATAATCATTATGACATCATCATCATCATCATCATCATATATTCAACATTGTGATATCATCGCTATTATGACATCATCACCATTATGAGGGGCGCTGACTGCACCAATCAATGGAGACCACACAATTATATCAATCATAAAATTACATAGAATTTATTTTTAAAAAACTTAATTTTCTCATACATGTGCTGCAGCACACACAAATGTATACAATCAAACAACCATGATTAATTATGCATCAAACCAATTTATAGCTCATATAATTCTCAGGTTAAAACAGCAGCAATCAATCAATTGACATTCAATTAGTAGATGTTTCAATTAATGTCCACTGAGTCGTGAAATGTGAGGTATGGGCTGGTCTTCAAACACTATGTGTTCAAGTGTTCCCAAAAGAAGCATAGAATTGTGTGTACACACTGATTAGTGGGACGCACCACTCGGGCGCTCCACATAAGATTTATGGAGCATAAACGTCAAATAGATAAAAAAATAGGAAATACTCATTTATATCGTCATATTATAGGATGTGGGGAAGGTAAGAGTGAAAATATTAGGATTATGCCAATAGAACAGGTGGCGGTGACAAATAGAGGAGGAGACAGATTTAGACGGTTATGTAAGAAAGAGGCCTTCTGGATTTTTAATCTTAAAACCTTGATCCCGCAGGGACTCAATGATTCGGTGGAACTCAATAAAATATAATAAAATATAATAATAAATATGTAAATAAATTGGATGGGTAGATACTTCTTTGTGGTATTGAAAAATGGAGGTGGAGACTACTTTTATACTTGTGCATGTCTGAGGTCATATAGGGGTGATTATGAATACAAATGAATAGAGATCAGATATCCCCCATGTACAATGGACCTATATGAACACACGGACATGTAATATTATTAGGTGGGTTCGTATGTTTTTAAATACATATGCAACATTAGTATTCAAAGCGGGTAACTATTAGCTATTTTATTTCTTGATTTTAATTTTTGGGGTGATAGTGGATTTTCCCCATGGATTTATGTGTTGTACACATGGATATATATAACCAATGTGTATTATGGATAATGTGTACACATGTGTACACATGTGTACAATATAAGTGTTGGATGAATAAATACATGGGGTAAATCAATATGCATATTATTATTGTGATATAATTTATATTTATGGCAGCCATGTGAAAACGAAATAGGGAATATATACATTAAAGTGATATATTGAAATCAAAGATGGCCACCGGGATTCAAAAGGAGGCTTGGTTTCTAATGATATTTCCCTACGATTTCCTGAGTTGATAATGAGGTCTGGAATGGGCTATTAAAATGGCCGCTACAGTCTATAAAAGGATGGGACTGAAAGTGAGGCTTGGAACGCACGACCAAGTGCGCATGCGCAAATCGGCGCGGGAATTACAAATCACCAGGCTTATATAAACGGGACCCACTGAAGACAGTCATTCGAACTGAGGAAGCCGCTGAGGAGCTAGAAGGCGGAGAAACGCGTTTTCGAGTGGACTGTGTCAGGTTGTATCACCTCCATTCATCATTTGGAATCCAGCTTAAGATCCACGGCAAAATGATCAGTGTACCCGCTATTACGGCTAACCACCAGCAGAGGGAGCCGGAGCACTGTAGCTGTCTGCAAAAAGATTTACTACAGCCAGTCTGCAATTGAACGGAATGAGTACCAGCAGAGGGAGTAGAATCATGGATCAACATACAGTTTGAAACCAGTTGGAGGTGATATAACAATTATAGCTATAATTCAATATATTAATCAGTGTGTACACACAATTCTATGCTTCTTTTGGGAACACTTGAACACATAGTGTTTGAAGACCAGCCCATACCTCACATTTCACGACTCAGTGGACATTAATTGAAACATCTACTAATTGAATGTCAATTGATTGATTGCTGCTGTTTTAGCAGCCATGGTGTTTTAACCTGAGAATTATATGAGCTATAAATTGGTTTGATGCATAATTAATCATGGTTGTTTGATTGTATACATTTGTGTGTGCTGCAGCACATGTATGAGAAAATTAAGTTTTTTAAAAATAAATTCTATGTAATTGTATGATTGATATAATTGTGTGGTCTCCATTGATTGGTGCAGTCAGCGCCCCTCTTTATTTGCAAAGGGGTTTCTCCTATGCAGATTAATTGGTGTCTGTTTAATATAAGGAATACAATTATCCTTATAATTGGGGCAGCAGCCTGCACCATCATTCAACTTCCATTTCTTGATCTATATCAGCGCTGGGGAGTGTGCACACTTGTTCACGCATTAGGTGTGGACATTGGTGCACACATTTGGTGTTCCATTTGTGTTCATCACCATTATGACATGAAAACCATTATGACATTATCAGTTTTGTGACACCATTATCATTATGACATCATCATCATCATCATCATAATCATCATCATCATCATCATCATCACAATCATCATTATGATATCTTCACCATTGTGACATCATCACTATTATGACATCATCAACATTAATACATGAACACCATTATGACATTATCACTATTGTGACATTAACATTATGACATCATCATCATCATCATCATCATCATCATCATCATTATATTTTCTCCAGTGTGACATCATCACTATTATGACATCATCACCATTATGACATAAAAACCATTATGACATTATCTTTATTGTGACATTATCATTATGACAACATAGTCATCCTCATCATCATCATCATCATCATCATCATCATCATCATCACAATTAGGATATCTTCACCATTGTGACATCATCAAAATTATGACATCATCAACATTAAGACATGAACACCATTATGACATTATCACTATTGTGACAACATTAACATTATGACATCATCATCATCATCATCATCATCATCATCATCATGATATCTTCAACATTGTGATATCATCACTATTATGGCATCATCACCACTATGACATGAAAACCATTATGACTTTATCACTTTTGTGACAACATTATCATTATGACATCATCATCATCATCATCATCATGATATCTTCAACATTGTGATATCATACCTATTATGACATCATAACCATTATGACATGAAAACCATTATGACATTATCACTTTTGTGACAACATTATCATTATGACATCATCATCATCATCATCATCATCATCATCATCATAATCATCATCATTATGATATCTTCACTATTGTGACATCATCACTATTATGACATCATCAACATTAAGACATGAACACCATTATGACATTATCACTATTGGGACAACATTAACATTATCACATCATCATCATCATCATCATCATCATCATCATCATCATCATGATATCTTCAACATTGTGATATCATCACTATTATGGCATCATCACCACTATGACATGAAAACCATTATGACTTTATCACTTTTGTGACAACATTATCATTATGACCTCATCATCATCATCATCATCATCATCATCATCATCATCATCATGATATCTTCAACAATGTGATATCATACCTATTATGACATCATCACCATTATGACATGAAAACCATTATGACATTATCACTTTTGTGACAACATTATCATTATGACATCATCATCATCATCATCATCATCATCATAATCATCATCATTATGATATCTTCACTATTGTGACATCATCACTATTATGACATCATCAACATTAAGACATGCACACCATTATGACATTATAACTATTGTGACAACATTAACATTATGACATCATCATCATCATCATCATCACCATCATCATCATCATCATCATCATCATCATCATCATCATCATATCTTCAACATTGTGATATCATTACTATTATGGCATCATCACCACTATGACATGAAAACCATTATGACTTTATCACTTTTGTGACAACATTATCATTATGACATCATCATCATCATCATCATAGTAACATAGTATCTGAGGTTGAAAAAAGACAATTGTCCATCGAGTTCAACCTATTTGTGGTGTCCTCTGCATGATGATTTGACTAAATAGTAACTATAATGCATGACTATGCACCATACCCCTGGATATCCTTATCCAATAGGAATTTATCTAACCCATTCTTAAAGGTGTTGACAGATTCCGCCATTACAACTCCCTCGGGCAGGGAATTCCAGACACGTATTGCCCTTACCGTGAAAAAGCCTTTACGCCGTATTGTGCGGAATCTCCTCTCCTCTAACCTGACCGAGTGTCCACGAGTCCTCTGTGTTGATCTAACCAAAAACAGGTCCCGCGCAAGCTCTGTGTATTGTCCCCTTATATATTTGTAGATGTTGATCATATCCCCTCTTAGTCTCCGCTTTTCCAATGTAAACATGCCTAGTCTTTCAAGCCTTTCCTTGTATTCCATCGTCTCCATGCCCTTAATTAGTTTGGTCGCCCTCCTTTGTACCTTTTCAAGCTCCAGGATATCCTTTTTGTAGTACGGTGCCCAGAACTGTACACAGTATTCAAGGTGTGGCCTCACTAGTGATTTATATAATGGGAGTATAATACTCTCGCCCCTAGCATCAATACCCCGTTTTATGCATGCTAATATCTTATTAGCCTTCTTTGCTGCAGTCCTACTTTGGGTACTACTGCTTAGCTTGCTATCTATGAGGACACCTAAGTCCTTTTCCAGTACAGAATCCCCTAGTTTTACCCCATTTAGTAGGTAGGTGTAATTTTTGTTCTTGTTACCACAGTGCATTACCTTACACTTGCCTGTGTTGAAGCGCATTCTCCATTTGGCTGCCCATGCTTCTAATTTAACTAAGTCGTTCTGGAGAGACTTGGCATCCTCCTCTGTATTTATAGCCTTACACAATTTGGTATCATCTGCAAAAATTGACACCATGCTCTCTAGACCTTCTGTTAGGTCGTTAATGAAAATATTGAACAATAGCGGTCCTAATACTGAGCCTTGCGGCACACCACTTAGCACTTCAGTCCAAGTTGAAAAATATCCATTAACCACAACGCGCTGCTTCCTATTATCTAACCAGTTTTTGACCCAAGTGCATATTGTGCTTCCTAGCCCTGATTCTTGTAGCTTGTATATAAGTCTCATGTGTGGTACAGTATCAAACGCTTTGGCAAAGTCTAAAAAGATTACATCCACGTCTTTACCCTGATCTAGGTTTGCGCTTACTGTTTCATAAAAGCCAAGTAAGTTGGTTTGACAGGATCTGTCCTTCATAAACCCATGATGATTCCTTTTAATGACCTTATTGGTTTCAAGGAACTTCTGAATACTATCTCTTAGAATACCTTCCAATACTTTCCCCACTATAGATGTAAGACTAACTGGTCTATAATTACCTGGTTCAGCTTTACTTCCCTTTTTGAATATAGGCACTACTTCCGCTATACGCCAGTCTTTGGGAACCATACCTGATATAACTGAATCCTCAAAGATCAGAGATAGCGGTTTTGCCAGTTCAGAGTGAAGCTCCATTAGAACCCTTGGATGAATACCATCGGGCCCTCGTGATTTATTAATCTTTAAATGTTTTAAACGGTGACAGACTACTTCCTCGCTTAAATAAGTACCTATCAGTGTGATATTGTCCTTATTGAGATTGTGTGTCAGTCCCTGAATTGGGTCCTCTCTAGTGAATACTGTTGAAAAAAACTCATTTAGTGTGTCCGCTATGTCATTATCATTTTTGCTTAAGACTCCCAACGTGTCCTTCAAAGGGCCTATACTCTCCTTTTTTAATCTCTTGCTATTGATGTATTTAAAGAATTTTTATCATCATCATCATCATCATCATCATGATATCTTCAACATTGTGATATCATACCTATTATGACATCATCACCATTATGACATGAAAACCATTATGACATTATCACTTTTGTGACAACATTATCATTATGACATCATCATCATCATCATCATCATCATCATTATGATATCTTCACTATTGTGACATCATCACTATTATGACATCATCAACATTAAGACATGAACACCATTATGACATTATCACTATTGTGACAACATTAACATTATGACATCATCATCATCATCATCATCATCATCATCATGATATCTTCAACATTGTGATATCATCACTATTATGGCATCATCACCACTATGACATGAAAACCATTATGACTTTATCACTTTTGTGACAACATTATCA
>NC_086451.1:153937232-153939732 GCF_028390025.1 Pseudophryne corroboree | reverse complement strand
TCAACATTAAGACATGAACACCATTATGACATTATCACTATTGTGACAACATTAACATTATGACATCATCATCATCATCATCATCATCATCATCATCAACATCATGATATCTTCAACATTGTGATATCATCACTATTATGGCATCATCACCACTATGACATGAAAACCATTATGCCTTTATCACTTTTGTGACAACATTATCATTATGACATCATCATCATCATCATCATCATAATCATCATCATCATGATATCTTCAACATTGTGATATCATACCTATTATGACATCATCACCATTATGACATGAAAACCATTATGACATTATCACTTTTGTGACAACATTATCATTATGACATCATCATCATCATCATCATAATAATAATCATCATTATGATATCTTTACTATTGTGACATCATCACTATTATGACATTATCAACATTAAGACATGAACACCATTATGACATTATCACTATTGTGACAACATTAACATTATGACATTATCATCATCATCATCATCATCATCATCATGATATCTTCAACATTGTGATATCATCACTATTATGGCATCATCACCACTATGACATGAAAACCATTATGACTTTATCACTTTTGTGACAACATTATCATTATGACATCATCATCATCATCATCATCATCATCATAATCATCATCATCATCATCATCATCATGATATCTTCAACATTGTGATATCATACCTATTATGACATCATCACCATTATGACATGAAAACCATTATGACATTATCACTTTTGTGACAACATTATCATTATGACATCATCATCATCATCATCATCATCATCATCATCATCATCATAATCATCATCATTATGATATCTTCACTATTGTGACATCATCACTATTATGACATCATCAACATTAAGACATGCACACCATTATGACATTATAACTATAGTGACAACATTAACATTATTCATCATCATCATCATCATCATCATCATCATCATCATCATCATCATCATCATCATCATCATAATTATGATATCTTCACTATTGTGACATCATCACTATTATGACATCATTACCATTATGACATGAAAACCATTATGACATTATCACTATTGTGACAACATTAACATTAATACATCATCATCATCATCATCATCATCATCATCATCATAATTATGATATCTTCACTATTGTGACATCATCACTATTATGACATCATCAACATTAAGACATGAACACCATTATTACATTATCACTATTGTGACAACATTAACATTATGACATCATCATCATCATCATCATCATAATCACCATGATATGTTCAACATTGTGATATCATCGCTATTATGACATCATCACCATTATGACATGAAAACCATTATGACATTAACACTTTTGTGACAACATTATCTTTATGACATCATCATCATCATCATCATCATCATCATCATCATCATCATCATCATGATATCTTCAACATTGTGATATCATCACTATTATGACATCATCACCATTATGACATGAAAACCATTAAGACATTATCTTTATTGTGACATTATCATTATGACAACATAGTCATCCTCATCATCATCATCATCATCATCATCATCGTCATCATCATCATCACAATTAGGATATCTTCACCATTGTGACATCATCAAAATTATGACATAATCAACATTAAGACATGAACACCATTATGACATTATCACTATTGTGACAACATTATCATTATGACCTCATCATCATCATCATCATCATCATCATCATCATCATCATCATCATCATCATGATATCTTCAACATTGTGATATCATACCTATTATGACATCATCACCATTATGACATGAAAACCATTATGACATTATCACTTTTGTGACAACATTATTATTATGACATCATCATCATCATCATCATCATAATCATCATCATTATGATATCTTCAATATTGTGACATCATCACTATTATGACATCATCAACATTAAGACATGCACACCATTATGACATTATAACTATTGTGACAACATTAACATTATTACATTATCATCATCATCATCATCATCATCATCATCATCATCATCATCATAATTATGATATCTTCACTATTGTGACATCATCACTATTATGACATCATCAACATTAAGACATGAACACCATTATTACATTATCACTATTGTGACAACATTAACATTATGACATCATCATCATCATAATCATCATCATCATCATCATCATAATCACCATGATATGTTCAACATTGTGATATCATCGCTATTATGACATCATCACCATTATGACATGAAAACCATTATGACATTAACACTTTTGTGACAACATTATCTTTATGACATCATCATCACCATCATCATCATCATCATCATCATCATCATGATATCTTCAACATTGTGATATCATCACTATTATGACATCATCACCATTATGACATGAAAACCATTAAGACATTATATTTATTGTGACATTATCATTATGACAACATAGTCATCCTCATCAT
>NC_086451.1:153907232-153909732 GCF_028390025.1 Pseudophryne corroboree | reverse complement strand
ATGATATATTCAACATTGTGATATCATCGCTATTATGACATCATCGCTATTATGACATGAAAACCATTATGACATTATCACTTTTGTGACATAATTATCATTATGACATCATAATCATCATCATCATAATCATCATCATCATCATCACCACCTTCATCATTATGATATCTTCACCATTGTGACATCATCACTATTATGACATCATCAACATTAATACATGAACACCATTATGACATTATCACTATTGTGACAACATTATCATTATGACCTCATCATCATCATCATCATCATCATCATCATCATCATCATCATCATCATCATCATATCTTGAACATTAAGATATCATACCTATTATGACATCATCACCATTATGACATCAAAACCATTATGACATTATCACTTTTGTGACAACATTATCATTATGACATCATCATCATCATCATCATCATCATCATCATCGTCATCATCATCATCATCATGATATCTTCACTATTGTGACATCATCAATATTATGACATCATCAACATTAAGACATGCACACCATTATGACATTATAACTATTGTGACAACATTAACATTATTACATTATCATCATCATCATCGTCATCATCATCATCATCATCATCATCATCATCATCATCATCATCATGGTGACATCATCACTATTATGACATCATCAACATTAAGACATTCACACCATTATGACATTATAACTATTGTGACAACATTAACATTATTACATCATCATCATCATCATCATCATCATCATCATCATCATCATCATCAGCAGCATCATCATATCTTCAACATTGTGATATAATCACTAATATGACATCATCACCATTATGACATGAAAACCATTATGACATTATCATTATTGTGACATTATCATTATGACATCATCATCATCATCATCATCATCATCATCATATATTCAACATTGTGATATCATCGCTATTATGACATCATCACCATTATGACATGAAAACCATTATGACATTATCAGTTTTGTGACAACATTATCATTATGACATCATCATCATCATCATCATCATCATCATCATCACCATCATCATTATGATATCTTCACCATTGTGACATCATCACTATTATGACATCATCAACATTAATACATGAACACCATTATGACATTATCACTATTGTGACATTAACATTATGACATCATCATCATCATCATCATCATCATCATCATATCTTCAACATTGTGATATATCATCACTATTATGACATCATCACCATTAAGACAGGAACACCATTATTACATTATCACTACTGTGACATTAACATTATAACATCATCATCATCATCATCATCATCATCATCATCATCATCATCATCATCATCATCATATTATTATTATTTTCTCCAGTGTGACATCATCACTATTATGACATCATCAACATTAAGACATGAACACCATTATGACATTATCACTATTGTGACAACATTAACATTATGACATCATCATTATCATCATCATCATCATCATCATCATCATCATCATCATCATCATCATCATGATATATTCAACAGTGTGATATCATCACTATTATGACATCATCACCATTATGACATGAAAACCATTATGACATTATCACTTTTGTGACATTATCATTATGACATTATCATTGTGACATCATCAGCATCATCATCATCATCATCATCATCATCATCATTATGATATCTTCACCATTGTGACATCATCACTATTATGACATCATCAACATTAAGACACGAACACCATTATGACATTATCACTATTGTGACAACATTAACATTATGACATCATCATCATCATCATCATCATCATCTTCATCATCATATCTTCACCATTGTGACATCATCACTATTATGACATCATCACCATTATGACATGAAAACCATTATGACATTCTCACTTTTGTGACATCATCATCATCATCATCATCATCATCATCATCATCATCATCATCATCATATCTTCACCATTGTGACATCATCACTATTATGACATAATCAGCATTAAGACATGAACACCATTATGACATTATCAGTTTTGTGACAACATTATCATTATGACATCATCATCATCATCATCACCATCATCATTATGATATCTTCACCATTGTGACATCATCACTATTATGACATCATCAACATTAATACATGAACA
This sequence comes from Pseudophryne corroboree, assembly GCF_028390025.1. Taxonomy (NCBI): domain Eukaryota; kingdom Metazoa; phylum Chordata; class Amphibia; order Anura; family Myobatrachidae; genus Pseudophryne; species Pseudophryne corroboree. The sequence goes on along the minus strand of NC_086451.1, from coordinate 153,907,559 downwards.
CCATTATGACATTATCACTATTGTGACATTAACATTATGACATCATCATCATCATCATATCTTCAACATTGTGATATATCATCACCATTAAGACATCATCACCATTAAGACATGAACACCATTATTACATTATCACTACTGTGACATTAACATTATGACATCATCATCATCATCATCATCATCATCATCATCATATTATTTTCTCCAGTGTGACATCATCACTATTATGACATCATCAACATTAAGACATGAACACCATTATGACATTATCACTATTGTGACAACATTAACATTATGACATCATCATCATCATCATCATCATCATTA
>NC_086451.1:153874732-153877232 GCF_028390025.1 Pseudophryne corroboree | reverse complement strand
CATTGTGATATCATCACTATTATGACATCATCACTATTATGACATGAAAACCATTATGACATTATCACTTTTGTGACATTATCATTATGACATCATCATCATCATCATCATCATCATCATGATCATCATCATTATGATATCTTCACCAGTGTGACATCATCACTATTATGACATCATCAACATTAAGACATGCACACCATTATGACATTATAACTATTGTGACAACATTAACATTATGTCATCATCATCATCATCATCATCATCATCATCATTAGGATATATTCACCATTGTGACATCATCACTATTATGACATCATCAGCATTAAGATATGAACACCATTATGACATTATCACTATTGTGACAACATTAACATTATGACATCATCATCATCATCATCATCATCATCATCATCATTATGATATCTTCACCATTGTAACATTATCACTATTATGTCATCATCAACATTAAGACATGAACACCATTATGACTTTATCACTATTGTGACAACATTAACATTATGACATCATCATCATCATCATCATCATCATCATCTATTCAACATTGTGATATCATCGCTATTATGACATCATCACCATTATGACATGAAAACCAATATGACATTATCACTTTTGTGACAACATTATCATTATGACATCATCGTCGTCATCATCATCATCATCATCATCATCATCATCATTATATCTTCACCATTGTGACATCATCACTATTATGACATCATCAACATTAAGACATGAACACCATTATGACATTATCACTATTGTGACACCATTAACATTATGAATCATCATCAACATCATCATCATCATCATCATCATCATCATCATCATCATTATATCTTCACCATTGTGATATCATCACTATTATGGCATCATCACCACTATGACAAGAAAACCATTATGACTGTATCACTTTTGTGACAACATTATCATTATGACATCATCATCATCATCATCATAATCATCATCATTATGATATATTCACTATTGTGACATCATCACTATTATGACATCATCAACATTAAGACATGCACACCATTATGACATTACAACTATTGTGACAACATTAACATCATTACATCATCATCATCATCATCATAATCATCATCATCATCATCATTGTGACATCATCACTATTATGACATCATCAACATTAAGACATGAACACCATTATGACATTATAACTATTGTAACAACATTAACATTGTGTCATCATCATCATCATCAGCATCATCATCAGCATCATCATCATCATGATATATTCACCATTGTGACATCATCACTATTATGACATCATCAGCATTAAGATATGAACACCATTATGACATTATCACTATTGTGACAACATTAACATTATGACATCATCATCATCATCATCATCATCATCATTATGATATCTTCACCATTGTAACATTATCACTATTATGTCATCATCAACAATAAGACATGAACACCATTATGACATTATCACTTTTGTGACAACATTATCATTATGACATCATCGTCGTCGTCATCATCATCATCATCATCATCATCATCATCATCATCATCATCATCATTATATCTTCACCATTGTGACATCATCACTATTATGACATCATCAACATTAAAACATGAACACCATTATGACATTATTACTATTGTGACACCATTAATATTATGAATCATCATCAACATCATCATCATCATCATCATCATCATCATCATCATTATATCTTCACCATTGTGATATCATCACTATTATGACATCATCACCATTATGACATGAAAACCATTATGACATTATCACTTTTGTGACAACATTATCATTATGACATCATCATCATCATCATGATCATCATCATTATGATATCTTCACCAGTGTGACATCATCACTATTATGACATCATCAACATTAAGACATGCACACCATTATGACATTATAACTATTGTGACAACATTAACATTATGTCATCATCATCATCATCATCATCATCATTAGGATATATTCACCATTGTGACATCATCACTATTATGACATCATCAGCATTAAGATATGAACACCATTATGACATTATCACTGTTGTGAAAACATTTACATTATGACATCATCATCATCATCATCATCATCATCATATCTTCAACATTGTGATATAATCACGAATATGACATCATCACCATTATGAAATAAAAACCATTATGACATTATCATTATTGTGACATTATCATTATGACGACATCATCATCATCATCATCATCATCATCATATATTCAACATTGTGATATCATCGCTATTATGACATCATCACCATTATGACATGAAAACCATTACGACATTATCAGTTTTGTGACAACATTATCATTATGACATCATCATCATCATCATCATCATCATCACCATCATCATTATGATATCTTCACCATTGTGACATCATCACTATTATGACATAATCAACAATAATACATGAACACCATTATGACATTATCACTATTGTGACATTAA
>NC_086451.1:153859732-153867232 GCF_028390025.1 Pseudophryne corroboree | reverse complement strand
TTGTGACATCATCACTATTATGACATCATCAACATTAATACATGAACCCCATTATGACATTATCACTATTGTGACAACATTATCATTATGACCTCATCATCATCATCATCATCATCATGATATCTTCAACATTGTGATATCATCACTATTATGGCATCATCACCACTATGACATGAAAACCATTATGACTTTATCACTTTTGTGACAACATTATCATTATGACATCATCATCACCATCATCATCATCATCATCATCATCATCATCATCATTATGATATCTTCACTATTGTGACATCATCACTATTATGACATCATCAACATTAAGACATGCACACCATTATGACATTATAACTATTGTGACAACATTAACATCATTACATCATCATAATCATCACCATCATCATCATCATTGTGACATCATCGCTATTATGACATCATCAACATTAAGACATGAACACCATTATGACATTATCACTATTGTGACAACATTAACATTGTGTCATCATCATCATCATCATCATCATCATCATCATCATCATCATCAGGATATATTCACCATTGTGACATCATCACTATTATGACATCATCAGCATTAAGATATGAACACCATTATGACATTATCACTAATGTGACAACATTAACATTATGACATCATCATCATCATCATCATCATTATGATATCTTCACCATTGTAACATTACCACTATTATGTCATCATCAACAATAAGACATGAACACCATTATGACTTTATCACTATTGTGACAACATTAACATTATGACATCATCATCATCATCATCATCATCATCATCATCTATTCAACATTGTGATATCATCGCTATTATGACATCATCACCATTATGACATGAAAACCAATATGACATTATCACTTTTGTGACAACATTATCATTATGACATCATCGTCGTCATCATCATCATCATCATCATCATCATCATCATCATCATCATCATTATCATCATATCTTCACCATTGTGACATCATCACTATTATGACATCATCAACATTAAGACATGAACACCATTATGACATTATTACTATTGTGACACCATTAACATTATGAATCATCATCAACATCATCATCATCATCATCATCATCATCATTATATCTTCACCATTGTGATATCATCACTATTATGACATCATCACTATTATGACATGAAAACCATTATGACATTATCACTTTTGTGACATTATCATTATGACATCATCATCATCATCATCATCATCATGATCATCATCATTATGATATCTTCACCAGTGTGACATCATCACTATTATGACATCATCAACATTAAGACATGCACACCATTATGACATTATAACTATTGTGACAACATTAACATTATGTCATCATCATCATCATCATCATCATCATCATCATTAGGATATATTCACCATTGTGACATCATCACTATTATGACATCATCAGCATTAAGATATGAACACCATTATGACATTATCACTGTTGTGACAACATTATCATTATGACATCGTCGTCGTCGTCGTCGTCATCATCATCATCATCATCATCATCATTATATCTTCACCATTGTGACATCATCACTATTATGACATCATCAACATTAAGACATGAACACCATTATGACATTATCACTATTGTGACAACATTAACATTGTGTCATCATCATCATCATCATCATCATCATCATCATCATCAGGATATATTCACCATTGTGACATCATCACTATTATGACATCATCAGCATTAAGATATGAACACCATTATGACATTATCACTAATGTGACAACATTAACATTATGACATCATCATCATCATCATCATTATGATATCTTCACCATTGTAACATTACCACTATTATGTCATCATCAACAATAAGACATGAACACCATTATGACTTTATCACTATTGTGACAACATTAACATTATGACATCATCATCATCATCATCATCATCATCATCTATTCAACATTGTGATATCATCGCTATTATGACATCATCACCATTATGACATGAAAACCAATATGACATTATCACTTTTGTGACAACATTATCATTATGACATCATCGTCGTCATCATCATCATCATCATCATCATCATCATCATCATCATCATCATCATTATCATCATATCTTCACCATTGTGACATCATCACTATTATGACATCATCAACATTAAGACATGAACACCATTATGACATTATTACTATTGTGACACCATTAACATTATGAATCATCATCAACATCATCATCATCATCATCATCATCATTATATCTTCACCATTGTGATATCATCACTATTATGACATCATCACTATTATGACATGAAAACCATTATGACATTATCACTTTTGTGACATTATCATTATGACATCATCATCATCATCATCATCATCATCATCATGATCATCATCATTATGATATCTTCACCAGTGTGACATCATCACTATTATGACATCATCAACATTAAGACATGCACACCATTATGACATTATAACTATTGTGACAACATTAACATTATGTCATCATCATCATCATCATCATCATTAGGATATATTCACCATTGTGACATCATCACTATTATGACATCATCAGCATTAAGATATGAACACCATTATGACATTATCACTGTTGTGACAACATTATCATTATGACATCGTCGTCGTCGTCGTCATCATCATCATCATCATCATCATCATTATATCTTCACCATTGTGACATCATCACTATTATGACATCATCAACATTAAGACATGAACACCATTATGACATTATCACTATTGTGACACCATTAACATTATGAATCATCATCAACATCATCATCATCATCATCATCATCATCATCATTATATCTTCACCATTGTGATATCATCACTATTATGACATGAAAACCATTATGACATTATCTTTATTGTGACATTATCATTATGACATCATAGTCATCCTCATCATCATCATCATCATCATCATCATCATCACAATTAGGATATCTTCACCATTGTGACATCATCACTATTATGACATCATCAACATTAAGACATGCACACCATTATGGCATTATAACTATTGTGACAACATTAACATTGTCATCATCATCATCATCATCATCATCATCATGATATATTCAACATTGTGATATCATCGCTATTATGACATCATTACCATTATGACATGAAAACCATTATGACATTATCACTTTTGTGACAACATTATCATTATGACATCATCGTCACCATCATCACCATCATAATTATGATATCTTCACCATTGTGACATCATCACTATTATGACATCATCAACATTAATACATGAACCCCATTATGACATTATCACTATTGTGACAACATTATCATTATGACCTCATCATCATCATCATCATCATGATATCTTCAACATTGTGATATCATCACTATTATGGCATCATCACCACTATGACATGAAAACCATTATGACTTTATCACTTTTGTGACAACATTATCATTATGACATCATCACCATCATCATCATCATCATCATCATCATTATGATATCTTCACTATTGTGACATCATCACTATTATGACATCATCAACATTAAGACATGCACACCATTATGACATTATAACTATTGTGACAACATTAACATCATTACATCATCATAATCATCACCATCATCATCATCATTGTGACATCATCGCTATTATGACATCATCAACATTAAGACATGAACACCATTATGACATTATCACTATTGTGACAACATTAACATTGTGTCATCATCATCATCATCATCATCATCATCATCATCAGGATATATTCACCATTGTGACATCATCACTATTATGACATCATCAGCATTAAGATATGAACACCATTATGACATTATCACTATTGTGACAACATTAACATTATGACATCATCATCATCATCATCATCATCATCATCATTATGATATCTTCACCATTGTAACATTACCACTATTATGTCATCATCAACAATAAGACATGAACACCATTATGACTTTATCACTATTGTGACAACATTAACATTATGACATCATCATCATCATCATCATCATCATCATCTATTCAACATTGTGATATCATCGCTATTATGACATCATCACCATTATGACATGAAAACCAATATGACATTATCACTTTTGTGACAACATTATCATTATGACATCATCGTCGTCATCATCATCATCATCATCATCATCATCATCATCATTATCATCATATCTTCACCATTGTGACATCATCACTATTATGACATCATCAACATTAAGACATGAACACCATTATGACATTATTACTATTGTGACACCATTAACATTATGAATCATCATCAACATCATCATCATCATCATCATCATCATTATATCTTCACCATTGTGATATCATCACTATTATGACATCATCACTATTATGACATGAAAACCATTATGACATTATCACTTTTGTGACATTATCATTATGACATCATCATCATCATCATCATCATCATGATCATCATCATTATGATATCTTCACCAGTGTGACATCATCACTATTATGACATCATCAACATTAAGACATGCACACCATTATGACATTATAACTATTGTGACAACATTAACATTATGTCATCATCATCATCATCATCATCATTAGGATATATTCACCATTGTGACATCATCACTATTATGACATCATCAGCATTAAGATATGAACACCATTATGACATTATCACTGTTGTGACAACATTATCATTATGACATCGTCGTCGTCGTCGTCGTCATCATCATCATCATCATCATCATCATCATCATTATATCTTCACCATTGTGACATCATCACTATTATGACATCATCAACATTAAGACATGAACACCATTATGACATTATCACTATTGTGACACCATTAACATTATGAATCATCATCAACATCATCATCATCATCATCATCATCATCATCATCATCATCATCATCATCATCATTATATCTTCACCATTGTGATATCATCACTATTATGACATGAAAACCATTATGACATTATCTTTATTGTGACATTATCATTATGACATCATAGTCATCCTCATCATCATCATCATCATCATCATCATCACAATTAGGATATCTTCACCATTGTGACATCATCACTATTATGACATCATCAACATTAAGACATGCACACCATTATGGCATTATAACTATTGTGACAACATTAACATTGTCATCATCATCATCATCATCATCATCATCATGATATATTCAACATTGTGATATCATCGCTATTATGACATCATTACCATTATGACATGAAAACCATTATGACATTATCACTTTTGTGACAACATTATCATTATGACATCATCATCACCATCATCACCATCATCATTATGATATCTTCACCATTGTGACATCATCACTATTATGACATCATCAACATTAATACATGAACCCCATTATGACATTATCACTATTGTGACAACATTATCATTATGACCTCATCATCATCATCATCATCATCATGATATCTTCAACATTGTGATATCATCACTATTATGGCATCATCACCACTATGACATGAAAACCATTATGACTTTATCACTTTTGTGACAACATTATCATTATGACATCATCATCACCATCATCATCATCATCATCATCATCATCATCATCATTATGATATCTTCACTATTGTGACATCATCACTATTATGACATCATCAACATTAAGACATGCACACCATTATGACATTATAACTATTGTGACAACATTAACATCATTACATCATCATAATCATCACCATCATCATCATCATTGTGACATCATCGCTATTATGACATCATCAACATTAAGACATGAACACCATTATGACATTATCACTATTGTGACAACATTAACATTGTGTCATCATCATCATCATCATCATCATCATCATCATCATCAGGATATATTCACCATTGTGACATCATCACTATTATGACATCATCAGCATTAAGATATGAACACCATTATGACATTATCACTAATGTGACAACATTAACATTATGACATCATCATCATCATCATCATTATGATATCTTCACCATTGTAACATTACCACTATTATGTCATCATCAACAATAAGACATGAACACCATTATGACTTTATCACTATTGTGACAACATTAACATTATGACATCATCATCATCATCATCATCATCATCATCTATTCAACATTGTGATATCATCGCTATTATGACATCATCACCATTATGACATGAAAACCAATATGACATTATCACTTTTGTGACAACATTATCATTATGACATCATCGTCGTCATCATCATCATCATCATCATCATCATCATCATCATCATTATCATCATATCTTCACCATTGTGACATCATCACTATTATGACATCATCAACATTAAGACATGAACACCATTATGACATTATTACTATTGTGACACCATTAACATTATGAATCATCATCAGCATCATCATCATCATCATCATCATCATCATCATTATATCTTCACCATTGTGATATCATCACTATTATGACATCATCACTATTATGACATGAAAACCATTATGACATTATCACTTTTGTGACATTATCATTATGACATCATCATCATCATCATCATCATCATGATCATCATCATTATGATATCTTCACCAGTGTGACATCATCACTATTATGACATCATCAACATTAAGACATGCACACCATTATGACATTATAACTATTGTGACAACATTAACATTATGTCATCATCATCATCATCATCATCATCATCATTAGGATATATTCACCATTGTGACATCATCACTATTATGACATCATCAGCATTAAGATATGAACACCATTATGACATTATCACTGTTGTGACAACATTATCATTATGACATCGTCGTCGTCGTCGTCGTCATCATCATCATCATCATCATCATCATTATATCTTCACCATTGTGACATCATCACTATTATGACATCATCAACATTAAGACATGAACACCATTATGACATTATCACTATTGTGACAACATTAACATTGTGTCATCATCATCATCATCATCATCATCATCATCATCAGGATATATTCACCATTGTGACATCATCACTATTATGACATCATCAGCATTAAGATATGAACACCATTATGACATTATCACTAATGTGACAACATTAACATTATGACATCATCATCATCATCATCATTATGATATCTTCACCATTGTAACATTACCACTATTATGTCATCATCAACAATAAGACATGAACACCATTATGACTTTATCACTATTGTGACAACATTAACATTATGACATCATCATCATCATCATCATCATCATCATCATCTATTCAACATTGTGATATCATCGCTATTATGACATCATCACCATTATGACATGAAAACCAATATGACATTATCACTTTTGTGACAACATTATCATTATGACATCATCGTCGTCATCATCATCATCATCATCATCATCATCATCATCATTATCATCATATCTTCACCATTGTGACATC
>NC_086451.1:153844732-153847232 GCF_028390025.1 Pseudophryne corroboree | reverse complement strand
ATTGTGACATCATCACTATTATGACATCATCAGCATTAAGATATGAACACCATTATGACATTATCACTATTGTGACAACATTAACATTATGACATCATCATCATCATCATCATCATCATCATCATCATTATGATATCTTCACCATTGTAACATTATCACTATTATGTCATCATCAACAATAAGACATGAACACCATTATGACATTATCACTTTTGTGACAACATTATCATTATGACATCATCGTCGTCGTCATCATCATCATCATCATCATCATCATCATCATTATATCTTCACCATTGTGACATCATCACTATTATGACATCATCAACATTAAAACATGAACACCATTATGACATTATTACTATTGTGACACCATTAATATTATGAATCATCATCAACATCATCATCATCATCATCATCATCATCATCATCATCATCATCATCATCATTATATCTTCACCATTGTGATATCATCACTATTATGACATCATCACCATTATGACATGAAAACCATTATGACATTATCACTTTTGTGACAACATTATCATTATGACATCATCATCATCATCATGATCATCATCATTATGATATCTTCACCAGTGTGACATCATCACTATTATGACATCATCAACATTAAGACATGCACACCATTATGACATTATAACTATTGTGACAACATTAACATTATGTCATCATCATCATCATCATCATCATCATCATCATCATTAGGATATATTCACCATTGTGACATCATCACTATTATGACATCATCAGCATTAAGATATGAACACCATTATGACATTATCACTGTTGTGAAAACATTTACATTATGACATCATCATCATCATCATCATCATCATCATATCTTCAACATTGTGATATAATCACGAATATGACATCATCACCATTATGAAATAAAAACCATTATGACATTATCATTATTGTGACATTATCATTATGACGACATCATCATCATCATCATCATCATCATCATCATATATTCAACATTGTGATATCATCGCTATTATGACATCATCACCATTATGACATGAAAACCATTACGACATTATCAGTTTTGTGACAACATTATCATTATGACATCATCATCATCATCATCATCATCATCATCATCATCATCACCATCATTATGATATCTTCACCATTGTGACATCATCACTATTATGACATAATCAACATTAATACATGAACACCATTATGACATTATCACTATTGTGACATTAACATTATGACATCATCATCATAATCATCATCATCATCATCATCATCATCATCATCATCATATATTCAACATTGTGATATCATCACTATTATGACATCATCACCATTAAGACATGAACACCATTATTACATTATCCCTACTGTGACATTAACATTATGACATCATCATCATCATCATCATCATTATGATATCTTCACCATTGTAACATTATCACTATTATGTCATCATCAACAATAAAACATGAACACCATTATGACATTATCACTTTTGTGACAACATTATCATTATGACATCATCGTCGTCGTCATCATCATCATCATCATCATCATCATCATTATTTCTTCACCATTGTGACATCATCACTATTATGACATCATCAACATTAAAACATGAACACCATTATGACATTATTACTATTGTGACACCATTAATATTATGAATCATCATCATCATCATCATCATCATCATCATCATCATCATTATATCTTCACCATTGTGATATCATCACTATTATGACATGAAAACTATTATGACATTATCTTTATTGTGACATTATCATTATGACATCATAGTCATCCTCATCATCCTCGTCATCATCATCATCATCATCATCACAATTAGGATATCTTCACCATTGTGACATCATCACTATTATGACATCATCAACATTAAGACATGAACACCATTATGACATTATCACTATTGTGACACCATTAACATTATGAATCATCATCAACATCATCATCATCATCATCATCATCATCATCATTATATCTTCACCATTGTGATATCATCACTATTATGACATTAAAACTATTATGACATTATCTTTATTGTGACATTATCATTATGACATCATAGTCATCCTCATCATCCTCATCATCATCATCATCATCATCATCATCACAATTAGGATATCTTCACCATTGTGACATCATCACTATTATGACATCATCAACATTAAGACATGCACACCATTATGGCATTATAACTATTGTGACAACATTAACATTGTCATCATCATCATCATCATCATCATCATCATCATCATCATCATCATGATATATTCAACATTGTGATATCATCGCTATTATGACATCATTACCATTATGACATGAAAACCATTATGACATTATCACTTTTGTGACAACATTATCATTATGACATCATCATCACCATCATCACCATCATCATTATGATATCTTCACCATTGTGACATCATCACTATTATGACATCATCAACATTAATACATGAACCCC
>NC_086451.1:153784732-153787232 GCF_028390025.1 Pseudophryne corroboree | reverse complement strand
ACATGAAAACCATTATGACATTATCACTTTTGTGACAACATTATCATTATGACATCATCGTCACCATCATCACCATCATCATTATGATATCTTCACCATTGTGACATCATCACTATTATGACATCATCAACATTAATACATGAACCCCATTATGACATTATCACTATTGTGACAACATTATCATTATGACCTCATCATCATCATCATCATGATATCTTCAACATTGTGATATCATCACTATTATGGCATCATCACCACTATGACATGAAAACCATTATGACTTTATCACTTTTGTGACATTATCATTATGACATCATCATCACCATCATCATCATCATCATCATCATCATCATTATGATATCTTCACTATTGTGACATCATCACTATTATGACATCATCAACATTAAGACATGCACACCATTATGACATTATAACTATTGTGACAACATTAACATCATTACATCATCATAATCATCACCATCATCATCATCATCATTGTGACATCATCGCTATTATGACATCATCAACATTAAGACATGAACACCATTATGACATTATCACTATTGTGACAACATTAACATTGTGTCGTCATCATCATCATCATCATCATCATCATCATCATCATCATCATCAGGATATATTCACCATTGTGACATCATCACTATTATGACATCATCAGCATTAAGATATGAACACCATTATGACATTATCACTATTGTGACAACATTAACATTATGACATCATCATCATCATCATCATCATTATGATATCTTCACCATTGTAACATTACCACTATTATGTCATCATCAACAATAAGACATGAACACCATTATGACATTATTACTATTGTGACACCATTAACATTATGAATCATCAACATCATCATCATCATCATCATCATCATCATCATTATATCTTCACCATTGTGATATCATCACTATTATGACATCATCACTATTATGACATGAAAACCATTATGACATTATCACTTTTGTGACATTATCATTATGACATCATCATCATCATCATCATCATCATGATCATCATCATTATGATATCTTCACCAGTGTGACATCATCACTATTATGACATCATCAACATTAAGACATGCACACCATTATGACATTATAACTATTGTGACAACATTAACATTATGTCATCATCATCATCATCATCATCATTAGGATATATTCACCATTGTGAAATCATCACTATTATGACATCATCAGCATTAAGATATGAACACCATTATGACATTATCACTATTGTGACAACATTAACATTATGACATCATCATCATCATCATCATCATCATCATCATCATTATCATCATCATTATGATATCTTCACCATTGTAACATTATCACTATTATGTCATCATCAACATTAAGACATGAACACCATTATGACTTTATCACTATTGTGACAACATTAACATTATGACATCATCATCATCATCATCATCATCATCATCATCATCATCATCTATTCAACATTGTGATATCATCGCTATTATGACATCATCACCATTATGACATGAAAACCAATATGACATTATCACTTTTGTGACAACATTATCATTATGACATCATCGTCGTCATCATCATCATCATCATCATCATCATCATATCTTCACCATTGTGACATCATCACTATTATGACATCATCAACATTAAGACATGAACACCATTATGACATTATCACTATTGTGACACCATTAACATTATGAATCATCATCAACATCATCATCATCATCATCATCATCATCATCATCATCATCATCATTATATCTTCACCATTGTGATATCATCACTATTATGGCATCATCACCACTATGACATGAAAACCATTATGACTTTATCACTTTTGTGACAACATTATCATTATGACATCATCATCATCATCATCATCATCATAATCATCATCATTATGATATATTCACTATTGTGACATCATCACTATTATGACATCATCAACATTAAGACATGCACACCATTATGACATTACAACTATTGTGACAACATTAACATCATTACATCATCATCATCATCATCATCATCATCATCATCATCAATGTGACATCATCACTATTATGACATCATCAACATTAAGACATGAACACCATTATGACATTATCACTATTGTAACAACATTAACATTGTGTCATCATCATCATCATCATCATCATCATCATCATCATCATCATCAGGATATATTCACCATTGTGACATCATCACTATTATGACATCATCAGCATTAAGATATGAACACCATTATGACATTATCACTATTGTGACAACATTAACATTATGACATCATCATCATCATCATTATGATATCTTCACCATTGTAACATTATCACTATTATGTCATCATCAACAATAAGACATGAACACCATTATGACATTATCACTTTTGTGACAACATTATCATTATGACATCATCGTCGTCGTCATCATCATCATCATCATCATCATCATCATCATCATCATCATCATTA
>NC_086451.1:153744732-153752232 GCF_028390025.1 Pseudophryne corroboree | reverse complement strand
ATGACATCATCAACATTAAGACATGAACACCATTATGACATTATCACTATTGTGACACCATTAACATTATGACATCATCATCAACATCATCATCATCATCATCATCATCATCATCATCATGATATCTTCAATATTGTGATATAATCACTATTATAACATCATCACCATTATGACATGAAAACCATTATGACATTATCTTTATTGTGACATTATCATTATGACATCATAGTCATCCTCATCATCATCATCATCATCATCATCATCATCACAATTAGGAAATCTTCACCATTGTGACATCATCAAAATTATGACATCATCAACATTAAGACATGAACACCATTATGACATTATCACTATTGTGACAACATTAACATTATGACATCATCATCATCATCATCATCATCATCATGATATATTCAACATTGTGATATCATCGTAATTATGACATCATCGCTATTATGACATGAAAACCATTATGACATTATCACTTTTGTGACATTATCATTATGACATCATCATCATCATCATCATAATCATCAGCATTATGATATCTTCACTATTGTGACATTATCACTATTATGACATCATCAACATTAAGACATGCACACCATTATGACATTATAACTATTGTGACAACATTAACATTATTACATCATCATCATCATCATCATCATCATCATCATCATCACCATCATCATCATCATCATCATCATTGTGACATCATCACTATTATGACATCATCAACATTAAGACATGCACACCATTATGACATTATAACTATTGTGACAACATTAACATTATTACATCATCATCATCATCATCATCAGCATCATCATCATTGTGACATCATCACTATTATGACATCATCAACATTAAGACATGAACACCATTATGACATTATCACTATTGTGACAACATTAACATTATGACATCATCATCATCATCATCATTATGATATCTTCACCATTGTGACATCATCACTATTATGACATCATCAACATTAAGACATGAACACCATTATGACATTATCACTATTGTGAAAACATTTACATTATGACATCATCATCATCATCATCATCATCATCATCATATCTTCAACATTGTGATATAATCACTAATATGACATCATCACCATTATGACATGAAAACCATTAAGACATTATTATTATTGTGACATTATCATTATGACATCATCATCATCATCATCATAATTATGATATCTTCACCATTGTGACATCATCACTATTATGACATCATTACCATTATGACATGAAAACCATTATGACATTATCACTATTGTGACATTAACATTATTACATCATCATCATCATCATCATCATCATCATCATCACTATTATGACATCATCAACATTAAGACATGAACACCATTATGACAAAATCACTATTGTGACACCATTAACATTATGACATCATTATCATCATCATCATCATCATCATCATCATCATCATCATCATCATTATCATCATGATATCTTCAACATTGTGATATCATCACTATTATGACATCATCACCATTATGACATGAAAACCATTATGACATTATCTTTATTGTGACATCATTATGACATCATAGTCATCCTCATCATCATCATCATCATCATCATCATCATCATCATCACAATTAGGATATCTTCACCATTGTGACATCATCACTATTATGACATCATCAACATTAATGGAGAGATAAATGATATCTATGGTGTGCGCTAATTTTCCCAGGGAGATGGCAATAATCATAAACCAAATTCTAGTTTATGACAAATATGACAAATATTTATTTCTTAGACATCCATAGTTATAAAGTGACACAGTGCACATAACATGGCTCAAAACAAACGATGACATATGATAAAAAACGATGACATGTAAAATATGAATGAATGATTAAAAGTTATATTGCACAGACCCTTAGTTTGTAAACATAAAAGGACAGTCTTTGTGCAAATTGTTTAAGGAAGGTGAGACTCCTGACTCATACCGTATAGGGTATGTGGTGTGTGCCTTGATGTAAAGGGTTCCAGCCGGGCAGCCCAGCACCACACCACAAGCTTAGCCCAAATCGCAGATGAAAACAGCGGAAACGGCAGTAGAAGTCCAAGGAAGTCCAGGGAAACTTAAGAGTCCCACTCCAGGCACAACGCGTTTCGGATATGTTATCCTTTTTCAAGTGCTTTAATTACAGTGGAAATCAGTGCCCTATTTAAAGGGCTTGTCCGGAAATGACTGGTTTCGAATTCCCCGCCATTTTGCGTTCCAGCGTCTATCCGGAACCGGAAGTGTGCGTTCCACCGGTATAACCTCTACGGCTTGCGTTCCACCGCTCGCCATAACCGGAAGTGTGTTCTGAGTACCTTGCGTTCCACAGCCCATCGCGACCGGAAGTAAGAGCTCCATTTGCTGTGGAGCATCCATCCATGTTTCACAGTTGGAGACGTACATTCCACATATAATAGACGTGATGCTGGGCGATATTATTGTATTTCCAGATCTTTGAATAACTTTCACCGTTTATCCTCATAAAGAGACATCCAGCTTGCCAACTTTTACCTACATGGTACTTAGTATTCCCATGAAGTCCATCCCTATTGGCAATGCTGAATTCTCTTGTAGACATATGAAAGAAAAAGAAATGAAAATAATTTAAAAACATGTTGAACAGATATTAAAATATCACATCATAAACCATTTTAATTCGAAATCTGCATTAAGGCCGTTTGGGACCAAAGTGTTTAAGATATATATCCATTCCATTTCTTTCTTCGCTAGACGGATATCTATGTCTCTATTTCTATTCGATTCCAATACTTGTTCTATACCAATAAACCTTTTATTTTATATTCGCAATTTTCATGACACGTTTTAAAATGCAGTGACAAAGGATGATTTAGATGTCCCTTTCTTATATTATAGACATGTTCTGCCATACGGGTTTTTAAATTGCGAGAGGTTTTCCCAATGTAGAGGAGTCCACACATGCATTCTATTAAATAGATGACATTCCTAGAATGACAAGTGATAAAATTCTTCAAATTATAAGTGTTGCCATTGGCCTCAAACATAGTGATCTTCCTAGCATTAAACAAATTATTGGTGGAGCGGCACATTAAGCATGAGCCGCATCTATGGAAGCCCCTTGTTCTTACACTAACAATCTTAGAGTCATATAAGGTACTTTTCACAAGTTTATCTTTTAGAGACGGTGCTCGTCTGTAGATAAATTTGGGTCTTTCAGGTAAATGTTCTTTAAGGATGGGATCCTCTTTTAGGACCCTCCAATTTTTTCGTATACTCTTTTCGACTGCTTTGAAATGAGATCCATATTGACAGATAAAGGCCCATTGTAATGATGGGTCTCCACCAACAACTTTCTTATTTGGTTTTAGAAGTTCATCCCTGTTAATTTTATCAAGAGCAGTTTTTGCTTTTGCAATATTATTCTCTGAATACCCTTTATTTTTAAATCGTTCCCCGACTAGTTCTATCTCTGTTCTACAGATCGTTTCGTCTGTACAGTTCCTCTTTATTCTTTTGAACTGACCAAGAGGTATCCCTTCCAACCATGTCTGATGATGTTGACTAGAGGCATCAATGTAGGAATTAGAATCGGTTTCCTTTCTAAAAATACTTGTATGTATAGCATTGTCTTTAATATAAATATTTAAATCTAAAAAGGAAACTTTCTGATCACTAGTGTCAAAAGTGAATATGATATTAAAATCATTAACATTAAGATCAGTGCAGAATGATGATAAACTGTCACCATCACCTCTCCAAATAAAAAATACATCATCGATAAAACGGTACCAGCATACCAGGTTTGCCCCTTCTGTTTTTAAATGATTGACAGTGTGATTTTCCCAATATGCCATGTATAAATTAGCGTAGCTAGGGGCAAACCTGGTGCCCATGGCTGTACCCTGTATTTGTAAGTAAAATGAGCCATTAAAATAAAAATAGTTGTTATGTAGGATAAAAGAGATTGATTCAATAATGAATGACTGTAAATCCACAGTGTATTCACTTTTCTCTAAGAAGAAACGTATTGCTTCACAACCCTTTTCCCAATTGATAATGGTATAGAGACTACTCACATCACCTGTACCAAGAATAAAATTAGACTCCCACTTGATATCTTTAAGTTTGTTGAGGGTGTCTGTGGTATCTCTTAAATAAGAATCATTTTTTATTACTAGTGGTTGAAGATAATGATCAACCATAGTGGAAAGGTTCGAAGTAATGCTATTTGACCCGGAGATAATCGGTCTTCCCGGGGGTTTAGTTAAGTGTTTGTGTATTTTTGGTAATACATACATAGTAGGTATAGTGGGGTTCTGAATATTGATGAAATTGGTTTCTTCTTGGGTTATAACGCCTTTTTGATGTGCTTCATCAGTCAATACTTTCAATTTCTTTATAATCCCATTTGTGGGGTCACTTCTTAGTTTTTTATAAGTATTGATATCTCCTAATTGGCGGTTCACCTCATTGACATAGTCATCCTTGTCTAGAACTACCACCGCACCGCCTTTATCGGCGGGCTTAATTATTATGTCTTTATTGTCTCTTAGGGATTTTATGGCTAGATGTTCTTTTTTGGTAATATTATATTTTCTATTAATTTTATTTTGTTGTATGTTCCTAATGTCTTTTTCTACTAAGGTGCTAAAACAGTTGATACAATTTCCTTTCATTTGTTTTGGAAAAAAGGTTGACTTAGATTTGAAATGAGATTTTGGAGTCTCATTCTGATTAGTGTTACCTTCATCCTCTTTCGTTAGAAAGAGTTTTTTTATGCATAGTTTACGTATGTATTTTTGAAGGTCTACATAAACCTCGAATGGGTTTGCCAGTGAGGTTGGGGCAAATTTGAGGCCCTTCTGGAGAACAGATAGTTCTTCCTGTTCCAAAACATGAGAGCTTAAATTGAACACTTTGCCCTTCTCAGGGCTTTTTGGAGGGTTTTTTTTTGGGGGGGGTTATTGAATTTTTTCTTTTTCTTTTTACCTCCCCGTTTTACCCTAGTTGTTTTTTTCTTCTTGATATTTTTTAGGGGAACCTCCTCGGGGTTCTGTGTCCCCATTCTAAAAAAGATGGATCCTGTCTTGATGGTTCTCTTAATGTCTCGAACCGATTTCTTACTGGCAATTTGAAATCATTTTGATAATACTGATTCCTATATGGACGGTTATATTCTATTTTTCTCCAATTCCCACTTATTTCATTGGAATTGGCATGTGTTGTCTGATATCTATTATATCCCCTATATTTCTGTGTATTGGATGATCTGGGTGTTCTATATGGTTGAAATGGTTTATCCTTAGCGTGGTTCTTCTTATTATAGGTATTGGTTCTTAAAGGTTTATTGGATGAGGGTTGTGGCAATGCTTCTAAACTTTCATTGACACTTTTCAGATCCCTCTGAAGTTTCTTTTGCTTTTTTATTTTTAGTTCCCTAGTGTTTTTTTCTAATTTCAATAGAATCTGCTTCTCTTTTGATTTAACGTCTTCTAATTCTAAGACTGGTTTTAAAAGTGTATTAATGGAGTCAATCCCCTTATTGAGAGATCTTAATTCTAATTGCCTTTCTTTTATGATGAGATCAATTAATGAATGGGAGCATGTTTTAAGAATTAGATCCCAATCATGCTTAAACTCAGATCTGGCTGATTGGAATGAAGGTGTTTTGGTTAATTGCAATCCCTTGGGTACTATGTTTTTTAACTGGTACTGTTCCAGGGTTGCAATTTCCCACCAAATACGATTTTCTTTTAACATGCTCCTCTCTAATTTATTCAATAACGTGGTCAGATCCTCATCACCCACACTAGAATCCTCATTGATATTATCAATGAAATTATCTCTCATTTGGTTATTGCGTGTTTCTCTGTAAGCAAACATCCCTGCTGCATAGACCACCTACGGGTGTTTGAAAATAATTCTCAAAGGGATAGATACGGTGGGCTATTGCGCACTGAGAGATCCCTTTGATCATCAACATTAAGACATGAACACCATTATGACATTATCACTATTGTGACAACATTAACATTATGACATCATCATCATCATCATCATCATATTTTCAACATTGTGATATCATCGCTATTAAGACATCATCGCTATTATGACATGAAAACCATTATGACATTAGTACTTTTGTGACAACATTATCATTATGACATCATCATCATCATCATCATCATCATCACCATCATCATTATGATATCTTCACCATTGTGACATCATCACTATTATGACATCATCAACATTAATACATGAACACCATTATGACATTATCACTATTGTGACAACATTATCATTATGAACTCATCATCATCATCATCATCATGATATCTTCAACATTGTGATATCATCACTATTATGGCATCATCACCATTATGACATGAAAACCATTATGACATTATCACTTTTGTGACAACATTATCATTATGACATCGTCATCATAATCATGATCATTATGATATCTTCACTATTGTAACATCATCACTATTATGACATCATCAACATTAAGACATGCACACCATTATGACATTATCACTATTGTGACAACATTAACATTATGACATCATCATCATCATCATCATCATCATTATGATATCTTCACCATTGTGACATCATCACTATTATGACATCATCAACATTAAGACATGAACACCATTATGACATTATCACTATTGTGAAAACATTTACATTATGACATCATCATCATCATCATCATCATCATCATATCTTCAACATTGTGATATAATCACTAATATGACATCATCACCATTATGACATGAAAACCATTATGACATTATTATTATTGTGACGTTATCATTATGACATCATCATCATCATCATCATCATCATCATCATCATTATCATCATCATCATCATCATCATAATTATGATATCTTCACCATTGTGACATCATCACTATTATGACATCATTACCATTATGACATGAAAACCATTATGACATTATCACTTTTGTGACAACATTATCATTATGACATCATCATCATCATCATCATCATCATCATCATCATCATCATCATCATTATCATCATGATATCTTCAACATTGTGATATCATCACTATTATGACATCATCACCATTATGACATGAAAACCATTATGACATTATCTTTATTGTGACATTATCATTATGACATCATCATCATCATCATCATCATCATCATCATCATTATCATCATCATCATCATCATCATCATCATCATCATCACAATTAGGATATCTTCACCATTGTGACATCATCACTATTATGACATCATCAACATTAAGACATGAACACCATTATGACATTATCACTATTGTGACAACATTAACATTATGACATCATCATCATCATCATCATCATCATATTTTCAACATTGTGATATCATCGCTATTATGACATCATCGCTATTATGACATGAAAACCATTATGACATTAGTACTTTTGTGAAAACAATTA
>NC_086451.1:153729732-153734732 GCF_028390025.1 Pseudophryne corroboree | reverse complement strand
CATTACCATTATGACATGAAAACCATTATGACATTATCACTATTGTGACATTAACATTATTACATCATCATCATCATCATCATCATCATCACTATTATGACATCATCAACATTAAGACATGAACACCATTATGACAAAATCACTATTGTGACACGATTAACATTATGACATCATTATCATCATCATCATCATCATCATCATCATCATCATCATCATTATCATCATGATATCTTCAACATTGTGATATCATCACTATTATGACATCATCACCATTATGACATGAAAACCATTATGACATTATCTTTATTGTGACATCATTATGACATCATAGTCATCCTCATCATCATCATCATCATCATCACAATTAGGATATCTTCACCATTGTGACATCATCACTATTATGACATCATCAACATTAATGGAGAGATAAATGATATCTATGGTGTGCGCTAATTTTCCCAGGGAGATGGCAATAATCATAAACCAAATTCTAGTTTATGACAAATATGACAAATATTTATTTCTTAGACATCCATAGTTATAAAGTGACACAGTGCACATAACATGGCTCAAAACAAACGATGACATATGATAAAAAACGATGACATGTAAAATATGAATGAATGATTAAAAGTTATATTGCACAGACCCTTAGTTTGTAAACATAAAAGGACAGTCTTTGTGCAAATTGTTTAAGGAAGGTGAGACTCCTGACTCATACCGTATAGGGTATGTGGTGTGTGCCTTGATGTAAAGGGTTCCAGCCGGGCAGCCCAGCACCACACCACAAGCTTAGCCCAAATCGCAGATGAAAACAGCGGAAACGGCAGTAGAAGTCCAAGGAAGTCCAGGGAAACTTAAGAGTCCCACTCCAGGCACAACGCTTTTCGGATATGTTATCCTTTTTCAAGTGCTTTAATTACAGTGGAAATCAGTGCCCTATTTAAAGGGCTTGTCCGGAAATGACTGGTTTCGAATTCCCCGCCATTTTGCGTTCCAGCGTCTATCCGGAACCGGAAGTGTGCGTTCCACCGGTATAACCTCTACGGCTTGCGTTCCACCGCTCGCCATAACCGGAAGTGTGTTCTGAGTACCTTGCGTTCCACAGCCCATCGCGACCGGAAGTAAGAGCTCCATTTGCTGTGGAGCATCCATCCATGTTTCACAGTTGGAGACGTACATTCCACATATAATAGACGTGATGCTGGGCGATATTATTGTATTTCCAGATCTTTGAATAACTTTCACCGTTTATCCTCATAAAGAGACATCCAGCTTGCCAACTTTTACCTACATGGTACTTAGTATTCCCATGAAGTCCATCCCTATTGGCAATGCTGAATTCTCTTGTAGACATATGAAAGAAAAAGAAATGAAAATAATTTAAAAACATGTTGAACAGATATTAAAATATCACATCATAAACCATTTTAATTCGAAATCTGCATTAAGGCCGTTTGGGACCAAAGTGTTTAAGATATATATCCATTCCATTTCTTTCTTCGCTAGACGGATATCTATGTCTCTATTTCTATTCGATTCCAATACTTGTTCTATACCAATAAACCTTTTATTTTAAATTCGCAATTTTCATGACACGTTTTAAAATGCAGTGACAAAGGATGATTTAGATGTCCCTTTCTTATATTATAGACATGTTCTGCCATACGGGTTTTTAAATTGCGAGAGGTTTTCCCAATGTAGAGGAGTCCACACATGCATTCTATTAAATAGATGACATTCCTAGAATGACAAGTGATAAAATTCTTCAAATTATAAGTGTTGCCATTGGCCTCAAACATAGTGATCTTCCTAGCATTAAACAAATTATTGGTGGAGCGGCACATTAAGCATGAGCCGCATCTATGGAAGCCCCTTGTTCTTACACTAACAATCTTAGAGTCATATAAGGTACTTTTCACAAGTTTATCTTTTAGAGACGGTGCTCGTCTGTAGATAAATTTGGGTCTTTCAGGTAAATGTTCTTTAAGGATGGGATCCTCTTGTAGGACCCTCCAATTTTTTCGTATACTCTTTTCGACTGCTTTGAAATGAGATCCATATTGACAGATAAAGGCCCATTGTAATGATGGGTCTCCACCAACAACTTTCTTATTTGGTTTTAGAAGTTCATCCCTGTTAATTTTATCAAGAGCAGTTTTTGCTTTTGCAATATTATTCTCTAAATACCCTTTATTTTTAAATCGTTCCCCGACTAGTTCTATCTCTGTTCTACAGATCGTTTCGTCTGTACAGTTCCTCTTTATTCTTTTGAACTGACCAAGAGGTATCCCTTCCAACCATGTCTGATGATGTTGACTAGAGGCATCAATGTAGGAATTAGAATCGGTTTCCTTTCTAAAAATACTTGTATGTATAGCATTGTCTTTAATATAAATATTTAAATCTAAAAAGGAAACTTTCTGATCACTAGTGTCAAAAGTGAATATGATATTAAAATCATTAACATTAAGATCAGTGCAGAATGATGATAAACTGTCACCATCACCTCTCCAAATAAAAAATACATCATCGATAAAACGGTACCAGCATACCAGGTTTGCCCCTTCTGTTTTTAAATGATTGACAGTGTGATTTTCCCAATATGCCATGTATAAATTAGCGTAGCTAGGGGCAAACCTGGTGCCCATGGCTGTACCCTGTATTTGTAAGTAAAATGAGCCATTAAAATAAAAATAGTTGTTATGTAGGATAAAAGAGATTGATTCAATAATGAATGACTGTAAATCCACAGTGTATTCACTTTTCTCTAAGAAGAAACGTATTGCTTCACAACCCTTTTCCCAATTGATAATGGTATAGAGACTACTCACATCACCTGTACCAAGAATAAAATTAGACTCCCACTTGATATCTTTAAGTTTGTTGAGGGTGTCTGTGGTATCTCTTAAATAAGAATCATTTTTTATTACTAGTGGTTGAAGATAATGATCAACCATAGTGGAAAGGTTCGAAGTAATGCTATTTGACCCGGAGATAATCGGTCTTCCCGGGGGTTTAGTTAAGTGTTTGTGTATTTTTGGTAATACATACATAGTAGGTATAGTGGGGTTCTGAATATTGATGAAATTGGTTTCTTCTTGGGTTATAACGCCTTTTTGATGTGCTTCATCAGTCAATACTTTCAATTTCTTTATAATCCCATTTGTGGGGTCACTTCTTAGTTTTTATAAGTATTGATATCTCCTAATTGGCGGTTCACCTCATTGACATAGTCATCCTTGTCTAGAACTACCACCGCACCGCCTTTATCGGCGGGCTTAATTATTATGTCTTTATTGTCTCTTAGGGATTTTATGGCTAGATGTTCTTTTTTGGTAATATTATATTTTCTATTAATTTTATTTTGTTGTATGTTCCTAATGTCTTTTTCTACTAAGGTGCTAAAACAGTTGATACAATTTCCTTTCATTTGTTTTGGAAAAAAGGTTGACTTAGATTTGAAATGAGATTTTGGAGTCTCATTCTGATTAGTGTTACCTTCATCCTCTTTCGTTAGAAAGAGTTTTTTTATGCATAGTTTACGTATGTATTTTTGAAGGTCTACATAAACCTCGAATGGGTTTGCCAGTGAGGTTGGGGCAAATTTGAGGCCCTTCTGGAGAACAGATAGTTCTTCCTGTTCCAAAACATGAGAGCTTAAATTGAACACTTTGCCCTTCTCAGGGCTTTTTGGAGGGTTTTTTTTTGGGGGGGGGGGTTATTGAATTTTTTCTTTTTCTTTTTACCTCCCCGTTTTACCCTAGTTGTTTTTTTCTTCTTGATATTTTTTAGGGGAACCTCCTCGGGGTTCTGTGTCCCCATTCTAAAAAAGATGGATCCTGTCTTGATGGTTCTCTTAATGTCTCGAACCGATTTCTTACTGGCAATTTGAAATCATTTTGATAATACTGATTCCTATATGGACGGTTATATTCTATTTTTCTCCAATTCCCACTTATTTCATTGGAATTGGCATGTGTTGTCTGATATCTATTATATCCCCTATATTTCTGTGTATTGGATGATCTGGGTGTTCTATATGGTTGAAATGGTTTATCCTTAGCGTGGTTCTTCTTATTATAGGTATTGGTTCTTAAAGGTTTATTGGATGAGGGTTGTGGCAATGCTTCTAAACTTTCATTGACACTTTTCAGATCCCTCTGAAGTTTCTTTTGCTTTTTTATTTTTAGTTCCCTAGTGTTTTTTTCTAATTTCAATAGAATCTGCTTCTCTTTTGATTTAACGTCTTCTAATTCTAAGACTGGTTTTAAAAGTGTATTAATGGAGTCAATCTCCCTATTGAGAGATCTTAATTCTAATTGCCTTTCTTTTATGATGAGATCAATTAATGAATGGGAGCATGTTTTAAGAATTAGATCCCAATCATGCTTAAACTCAGATCTGGCTGATTGGAATGAAGGTGTTTTGGTTAATTGCAATCCCTTGGGTACTATGTTTTTTAACTGGTACTGTTCCAGGGTTGCAATTTCCCACCAAATACGATTTTCTTTTAACATGCTCCTCTCTAATTTATTCAATAACGTGGTCAGATCCTCATCACCCACACTAGAATCCTCATTGATATTATCAATGAAATTATCTCTCATTTGGTTATTGCGTGTTTCTCTGTAAGCAAACATCCCTGCTGCATAGACCACCTACGGGTGTTTGAAAATAATTCTCAAAGGGATAGATACGGTGGGCTATTGCGCACTGAGAGATCCCTTTGATCATCAACATTAAGACATGAACACCATTATGACATTATCACTATTGTGACAACATTAACATTATGACATCATCATCATCATCATCATCATCATCATCATCATCATATTTTCAACATTGTGATATCATCGCTATTAAGACATCATCGCTATTATGACATGAAAACCATTATGACATTAGTACTTTTGTGACAACATTATCATTATGACATCATCATCATCATCATCATCATCATCACCATCATCATTATGATATCTTCACCATTGTGA